>NC_139352.1:70296143-70531143 GCF_055883805.1 Amblyomma maculatum | reverse complement strand
GGGGTAACATTCGTGGAGTCGCAAGCATATAGTGTTGCCGCTAAAACATTTTTAGGACTATGGTCACGAACGCTCAAGACATTCTTAAGTTACAGTAAACGTTTTATCGAATCATTTTTGTGTTTACAAATATCCCCGTAGTTACCCATTCATGGTTGCCTTTAGAAAACTAATTTTCTGTTTACAGACAGGCTTAATCCTTGTGTATATTTCATGGTTTTAAGAGGCTCCAAGTACATGTTTGGCATAAACTACTTGCGGCGCCATGTAGCTGTTCTTTATCCGGCGGACGCGGGGCTAAAATAAGAGTTAGTTGGGCGTTCACCATATCTGCTCCTTTCTGTACGGTCGTCCAGCTTCATAGGTTTCTCAATGGGCAACATCATAATCCGGGCGGCGCTGACGAAGGCTCCGCTGCAGCCTCTGCTCCCTCACATGCACACTTTCCTGTCGCTGAGCGGACCGCACGTGGGCACAGTCTTCAACACCTCGGTGGTCATCAATATGGGTAAGCACTCGCTCTCTTCCTGCTACGTCACGTTTCACATTAAGTTACAGCTCTGTAGGGTACTTCCTCTACAATAGATGGTGTTGATATTAGCGTCTTTAGTATGCGGCAACTGAAAACACTTACGTTCACTTCTTGGCCGATGAGGATATTGTGTGACCCGGGCAACGAAACGTCGCTATAATGTTATGGAACACGCTAGCGTTACTTAATTCAATTCAGAGCACAACACGATATATGGCAGTCATTTTCTTTACCGAAAAATAGTTGCCACATCCATTGAGTTGCGTCGCTTAGTCAACAGATAGCTTAAAGAAAAATATAGGGTCACTGACCAAGTCACAGTTTAATGAAAACGGACTCACGTTTCAAAAGCCCTGTACGCAATGTTCACTGGGCAACAAGACAGAAAGTACGCCTTTATATCTTCTTCAAAATGCGTCGTAATGAGCTTGCGTAATCAGATGGCAGATTTTCTTGCATCCGATTTAATGTGCCGGGAGTGGTCTGACTCATCAAAGCCTCTAGATCTACAAGCGATCCGTTCTCTATCAAGCACACGTACCCCGTCCCAATAGGCGACGTGTCCAGTTTCTTGCACGTGCTCGCCCAGAACGCTAGCAGCACTGTGCCCTTTCGCCACGTGATTTTTGTGCAACTGGATGCGTTTGCACCAGTTCCTGGATTCTCCGACATAACTTCGGTCGCAATCTACACACGGAATCTTGTACACGACCCCGGGATATCTGTTAGGGGGATTAATGAAAACGTACTGACGTTTCGGACGTAATGACGACATTCCCCTTTTTTTTATGCCACCACCTTAACAGATGTTACGTCGAACTCTTGATTACATCAGCAGATAGCATGCACTGTGAATTAGCTTTGCTACGACTATCCCTAAATATGTTTTCATATCGCCGAGGAATACTGCCTCTTCAGTTGAGTGCAAGTCATGCCATTCATTGATTTTTTTTTTCGTCTACGAATTTTGCACCAATTGTGCAGTTAATCTCGGTCATGTTTCGTTCTGTATCTTCTCCAGGCTTATGGTATCTCCATCGCTTCGAAAACACCGAATCTCTGAGGCAGATGATGCTCGCGGACAGCCCGGACATTCGGAAGACCTTCCTCTACCGTCTCAGCCAAGACGCAGGTGCGTCATGCATGTCTTCGTTGTTGTCGCCGTGGCCGCAGTATACGTGCTTGAAAACGCCACGTACTGCATATATTCAAATGATATAAGAACGGAAATGGGGAGACGTCAAACTCGAGGAAAGTAAGGACGTGCGCCATGAAAACGTTTATTTCGCCTCATAGCACGCTGATTGAATTGCGATGGTTTTATTTGCTTCAAGGAAAGGCGCAGTAACTGCTTCGCTTAACTGATTTATTGATTTATGCGGTGTCCACAGAAAGGTTCGCTTAATTGACGGCACATGCACCACGCAGTGAGGAAAGGAAGGATGCTGCGAGAGAAGGAGGTGGCGGAGTAGGAATCTGTTCTGAAGTTGCAAGTTGATCTTTACGGCATACCTTCTGACAAAATAAGATGTCCCGCTTCGTGAAACCAAATATCACACACGATTAACTTCAAAGTTTGGCTAGTACAAAAATATTTTGTGCATTTGGATGCCTGCCTTTCTAGACACCTGAAGAGACAATAAGCTGGATCACTTCCTCCAATGTAGACCTGAGGCTATGACCTGTCTTAAAAAGCTTCAGACGGAATGATATCGCTCTGTCTCGTATATTCTTTTTTACGTGTTGCATAAGCGCCAGCACGTCTTGTCGTGTCGTTACGCTCATAGGGGCACTAAGCTGCACAGCATATTTATCACCAGTACCAGCCCAACGAAACCGTCGCCATGTGATAATCCAAAGAAAATATATTTATTGCTTCGCGCAAGCGAACTTTTTTTTTTGTAGACGGGCATTTAAATATCGACCATGATGCGTGATATTGAAAAGCATTTATATGTTTATTTTCAAGTCGTGGCCTTAAAATACACATATAAATATAGTCGACTTTTTATAAGCAATGATGAATTTGAAAAAACATTAACCTTCTTTTTGGTCGTAAGCACGCTGACATAGACGTTGTTTTATATGTTAGCTTCGTTCAACAGAGAGGTATTAAATTGGATAGAAAATAGAATAAAAAATAAACTGCCCTACCCGCATGATTCACCGACATCAAGCAATTAAATTTCAGTGGTTGGAGGTACTAAATGATTTTCAAAGAGTGTCATCCAGTATTACACAACGGTTACCCTGGCGCCAATATTGTGGGACAGGCGGGAAGCAGAGATATTCTCAACTATTCAGGAGAATATCCATGACCCAAAGAGCAAATGCGTGTTCTGCGCTTGGCAGCGCAGAATTCATTTTAATTTATGCGGAAGACACAAAAATTGTTCTATTGATTTAAAACATTTTGTTCTTGACTAAACGTAAGACTCTTAGGTTTGGGCTATCAGAGCTAAATAATATATTATAAAACACTTTAGCTAACTTTATTGATGGAAACCGACGATATTCACTATAATAAGAGTTAACTGATATGTTTTTAAAGCTTGATTCATATTAAATGAGGGCCCCATACTATATATTCCTTGATAACCTCGTATCATCATTGTCCGCCCGCAGGTCTGACGAATTTTAAGAACGTCATATTGCTAGGCTCGGCGGACGACTACATCGTACCTCTGCACTCGGCGCACATCAAGCTCGCAAAGCACATTACCAAGGATGCAACGCCCCAAGGTAAATATAACGCGACAGTATGCGCATACAAAGTCAGCGTGAAAAAGAACTTCTGGGCACATCATAGCGATTCCGAGTTCATCTATACAGGCATTAAAGATGAAATAGAAAAAATATATTATTCGTAACACTTAGTGCTCTTCACACCGCCACAAAACTAATCGCTGAATTCGTTTAAACTATATTTCCTGAGTTTCCCATTGGCATCTATTTATAGGATACGGTCTGTTCTATGCTTCATGGCTCTAATCATAGACATTTTAATGAGACAGCTTTGAAAGCATCGTTCTGCAGACATTCCGGCCTCGGTGTTGTCAGCGCACTCGGTGTTGTAAGCGAAAAATCATGGGCTTTGCTTATTGGCAGGTGGTATTGGCAAAGGACGTAGCGAAGCACCGGCTCGCCGATAGATTGTGTGACGTAACGACAGCACATGCTGTGACAAAGCTGGGAGGAGCTGTCAACTCCGGTTTCACGTCTGATGTGGGAGGGTGGGACAATGATCAAACTTCCAGTGCTCTTGAATGCTTAGCTACGCCACTCTAAAGCCTGCGGGAACGTTCGTAAGGGTTGGCTAAAGCGGGTTTTGATGCTTATTTCGGATCGTCTCTTACGACCGGTAGCGTGTATATCCTAGTAGATTATAGCTGTATGCTATAGGAACATCTGAGATATTACACGTAAAAGTTAAAGAATTGATAATTAGGCGAGCAGAAACTTGTGCGCGAATGAGAAACCGCAAGCGTTGCCGCAGAGGGGGCCTTTAACGCTGCTGTGTCATACATTTAATTAAAGGCGTAGCTTAAGTGTGCCCTACTGTTTTTTCCTTATATTTCTGTTATGTGCGATGTCAGCACACGTAAAGATCCCCATGGTGCAGTGGTAAGACGCCCGACTACTGTGCCGGAGTACCCGGGCTCGAACCCGACCTCGGCGGCTGCGTTTCGATGGAGGCGAAACGAAGAGGCGTCCGTGTGCTGTGCGATGTCAGCGCACGTTAAAGATCCCCAGGTGGTCGAAATTACTCCGTAGCCCTCCACTACGGCTCCTCTTTCTCTCTTTCCACTTTAACTCCCACCTTCCTCCCTTTTCTTACGGCGCGGATGAGGTTTCCTGTGAACCAATTATTATTATTATTATTATTATTATTATTATTATTATTATTATTATTATTATTATTATTATTATTATTATTATTATTATTATTATTATTATTCCTGTTGCAGGTCTCGTAATACATGAAGTTTTTGCACTCTGCTGTATGGCGGACTAAACTGCGAAAGCTCTCGCTTCCAAATGTCTCCTGCTAATGCTTAAGTCATACAGTAAAATCCTGATTCAAGCTTTATGCTACAACATGCAGCGATCACCACGGGCGTACGGTAACTTGCATGATGCTGATCATGTGATCAGGTGCTGGTTACATGATGTTACGACACCGTCACGTGAGCGGACGTTAACGCTAAACGCTGAGGTAAAACTTTTCACCGTGAGACAAAGCTAAAATATCTTAAGGCTAATGCTACGATGAAGCACGCCCGTTATCCATATTTCCTTCGCAGGCTTAGCGTACCGGGAGATGGTACGCAATATCCTCCAGCCCATCATGGACAAGCCGGACATGAACCTGATCCGGCTGGAGGTGCACGTTCCGTATCGGGCCTCCCTCATATCCTCGAACGTGCATGTCGCGCCACTGGACTGCGAGATTCTCGTCCAGAAAATCGTCACCGTTGCGTGCGCCAGGCACTTGCTTTGAGAACTCAGTAGACACCGACGACTCACTGTCCCTGGCACAACGACAGTTGTTGGTGCCCCCGCCTTATTTTGGTTTTCTTTCCGGAACGTAGCCTCGTAGATGTGCACCGAGATAGTGCGCAAATAGGCGCAGTTAGTGGGTCTACCAGTAGGTGACTCATGACTCTGCGCGAAATAAACCCACTGCGCATATTTGGCGCACTACCATAGCACAGTGACTAACTCTAAAAGAAAGCGTTTTGCAGCGCCCTCTACTTTGCTGCTGTACTGACCAAATTACAACCCACATAATCACGTATTTATACATGCATGGTTTGGTTTGGTAAAACTATTTCCCACAGTAGGGGTCCTGGAGGACACTCGGCTAGGCGCCAGGTGTAGAGGGCAGCTCCCACGTCGGCACAGAGAGCCCGAAGCTCGCCGCCGCCGCCGCGCGGGCCTCCTGGACAGCCCAAGCTGATCATGTAGTGAAGCACTTTTTGACACTTTGTCCCAACGTTCCTTGTTCTTGGCGTAGGCGTCGCTCGATGCACAACCACACAGCATATGGTTTAAGTCTACACGGTCACTGCACCGTTCACACACATGTCCGTCGTAGTCTGGGTCGATGTGCTTCATGCGCCAGGGGTTGGGGTATGAGTTCGTTTGGAGCAAGCGTAATGTGACTGATTGGCTGCGGGTTAATTTCTTATCCGGGAGGGGAAATGCTCGTCTGCCTAGATAAAAGTGCTTAGTGAGCTCGTTGTACGTGAATAATTGATCTCTGTACTCGATATGTGGAGTAGCAGAGGAAACCGGAGGGAGGCGGTCGATGAGTCCTCGCGCCGCCTCGTGTGCGACCTCATTGAGATTCCGCAGGCCGCCCCCTAAGCTGCCCATGTGTGCCGGGAATCATACGATGGAGTGATCGGTGATGTTACTTCCGCCTAAGATCCGTAGCATCGTCTTGTCTATCCCGCTCTTGGCGAAGCTCGAGTGGCTGCTCTAGAGTCGCTGTATACAGTTGTGAAGTTCGAGTCATTTAGAGCTAGTGCTATCGCTGCTTGTTCAGCTACCTCTGGCTTCTTGGTGTAAAGTGTGAGTGAGTTGCGCGTACGCCCGTGTCCGTCGATACTGCATACATGCATGCTTCATTTATGTTACATTTTAAGCTGTTAAATACTTTAAATACTCTTCCCTCAAGTGCAACAAGTGCGGACATAGCAAGGCGGGAAAAATAATCCCTTTCAATATTACACCTAAGGCGCTTCCAGTTTTCTCTGATAACCATACCATTGTCATCACTGCCGGTGAGCAATAACTCTTATCACAGAGAGGCTTACTACAGACGTGGTTCGCGACAAAACGAAAATGCAATGCTTGCGTAATGAATATGTTTCAGGAATGCCCCATCGACAATCGATCAAATATGACCGATGGTTTTTGCGCGCTGCCAGACGCAGATTTCCGTGTGACGTATACGTAGCTCTGGTTTCCCCGCATTGTTCAATTGTTTTCGACATGAGGAGACATTGAAGAAAATTATTCGTACCGGGGGTGTCCTCAAAGATCAACAAAATGGTGTCGTGCTCGCCCCAAGACGCACTACAAAAGGATCAATTCGAGTGAGTCCGCTATTTTACCGTGGATATTCTCTTATGAGAGCAGTAGCGAAAGTTTCGAATACTACGGTGATCTCTGAATTCAGCTTGGATGATAATCAGTCAAATATCAGCCTGTCATTCATTTAATGGCCCAGGAAAGCATTACTTGTATCACGGAGTTTCCTAGCCGGGTTGAGTGGCCGGGGTCCGTGTGGTAGGGGAGGCCCAACATGGACGAAAGCTCCGCCAGCTTACGTCCGCGCGACTCCTCCTTGCGATACCCCCACAGCTGACTGAGTGTTAAAGAAGCCCACAATCAGCAGGGGATCGCGATTCGTTACTCTTGGCGCGCGGCTGTAGAAGTCCACGAAAGTCACTCGCTTGAGTTCGGGAGGACATTACACGTTGAGTAAATACAATGGCGCGTCATAGCGGGGGAGTGGCAGAATAGTTGCCATTACATAGGAATACGCGAGTTGGAGGTCGAGGTCCAATAAGTTACGAGTGTATGATTTGTGTACAAGAAGACGAGAAGTTCATTATTATTATTATTATAAAGCAAGACGCAGAATCCTGTTAGATCATCGTGTAATTTGAAAGTATGGCACCCTGGCTTCTGGAGGGCAATCGTTGCTGGTAGAAACTTGCGGCGAACCCGTGTATCGAACTGAAAATGCTCGATCACGGCGGATTGATTGGGAGCGCAGTGGCTGTCCAGAATCCCACATATTGCACAGCCGAGAACAGGATATCGCATGACGGCGGTTACAAGCGTGGTCACAGCCAAACCGCTGGACTGATTCTGTGCCTTTTACGGTATAGTAAACCCGTATAACCACACTGTGAGGCACACCAGCCGCCAGTAACCACATTACTTGAGGCTGGTCGGAAGCCCGCGTGTGGCAGGTCGGGTGTGGTGGTGGTAAAACATTACAAGGGTTGAGGTGGTTCCTGATCCCAACTGGTGTCTGTCAGGCCGTGCCTGGCAGCGACCGCTTCAGCCGAGTCGACCAGCATCTTTTGCGCTGCTGGATCCGAGCTGGAGACCTCGAGTCTCCCAACCCTCTTGGTCCGTGAGGCCCCATTGGGGCGGTGGCTTGAAATCTTCGCAAAGAAACATTATGTCACTGAAAGTGGCTCTAGGTCGTCGTAATAGGTCACCGACGAACTTCAACCGCCGGCCACCAAGAGCGAAGGAAAACTCGAGAAAACTACCCTAACTTACGAATAAAGCATACGCTGTCTGCCTTAGAAGCTCCTATATAGCACCATTGGACTTGACAATATTCCGTTACAATGTGTATATGCTCGAGCCAAGGTAACTGAGAAATATACTCTTCTCAACTCAAAACGACGTTGGCGATGAGCAATTCTCACCTCCTCCACAGAAGGGCATGTCATTGCTCGATTTTCCCTTAGGACTTCGATGCATACGTAAGCTGGTCTCCAATTAGCAATAATTGTTTGTCGGGAAAGGAAAGAATGCAGTATCTATCCGACTTTTCTGTGGAAACCTGATCCGCGCCACAAGCGAAGGGAGGAAGGTGGAAATAAAAGTGAAAAGAGATGGGGGTGCCGTATTGGAGAGCTACGGAGTAATTTGATCCACCTTGGAACCTTTAACACGCACTGATAAAACACAGCACAAGGATACCTCTCCGTTTCGCATCCATCATAACGCAGTCACCGAAGGTCGGGTTCGAACCCAGGATATATCTATACCCAGGAACTCCGGCACAGTAGTCTGGCATATTAACAACTGCGAGATCGCGGCGGGGCTATCTAGTCGCCAATTTATTACGGTTCTAAAGGAAAGAACAAGGCCGGGACGCAGTTGTATGGCATGGCCTCCCTACTGAGGTGCACGGGCGGCTCACGCCCACACACACACAAACTTGTCTGTAGGGGGCGCCAGAAAGCTGCTATGAGTGGTGGTGGCAGACTCAGTAACGCGGTATGGAAAACGCCATAACAGACTATGAAATGCGCAGTGGCATCAACTGAATGAGAGCTCTGTGACTCAGCGCCCGCTCCACGCCTATGATTTTTTTTTTCTTTACATTGATGTAAAAGGCTTGGGTGCAATGCGCTCCCCTCCCCTTTGCAAATGTGTAGCCAGACGATCACTATCACCATCATCGGTGTTCTCTATAAGAAAAGAATATAAGGCTGTAGATACCATCACTTGCTGGCTGCGATGATAGAAAAGCTGCGTAGCGACCCTGCAAGAAGCCACATCAGTACAGCAGACGCGTCGATGCCTTCTAATGTTATCAGTTCATGCTGCGAGGCTTCCAAGGAATCTACGGGCACGGGTATGAAGACTTTGGCCGCTTTCTGTCTGGGTCGAGCTTCTACGTCTCCAGGCGCACCCACAGCTTCGAGACTAGCGCATCAGGAGGCCCCAACCCGACTTATCATAGCTTCATTGCAGAAGAGAAAGCAGCGCATACATTCGCTCTCAGAAGATTTTACGTCGCCTAAAAGGAAGAGGATAAGATCTGCTGATGATGAAGCGACCATACCAGTGGCTTCGGGAAGGCAAATCTACTGGGATCCCGCCTCTACTACCATCAACCAAGGCCTAATTACAACGCAGCAAACAGACCGAATAAATGATGTGGACGCTCAAGCACTTGCGTCCTTCGATTTCGTACAGACTTCCAAGACGCCTCTTACGAACGCGGCCCGTGCTTTGTCTCCAGCAACTGCCCACGACTGTCATGGGATGTACAAGTGGATCCGAGGAATCGGGGGTGACATCTGCAGGAGTCTACCCACAGCTAGACCCTACCTCAGCTCTGTTACCGGCACTGAACATGGCTCAACGGGAAGGAAGACATTGCTCGGAAACACTGCAGGTGCGTCTCAAAAATCTTTCTTTCTGCACATATGTCTGGAAGAGATAATTGCTAGGTCGCATCTCAATTCTGATTGTTTCTTTTCCAGCCGTGCAATCTGGTGCAGAACTCAACCCAACAGCCGGCTACAGCTACGCTTTTGGAGACGCTGCTTGGTCCCCTAAGCAGGACCGGCGTTCGTGTTCTTTGAAGACCAAAACTAACCCTCCAGTTCAGGAGGTGCGTCTAATTTAACAGCAAACATCCATGCTGCGTTGAAAGTCTCGCAATGATGTCCGGACAAAAACCTCTCCGCTGGGACTTGAGCAACCTTAGTAGACCCCCAGTTACATTTCAGCGTTGCTGGCTGCTGAACGCCCCGTTCAGCAGCCAGCAACGCTGAATGTGGTGCGATGGCTGCTGCTAGACGCGTCGTGCCGGGTGACGCCGCAAACGCGCCAGACGAGACATTTGCTAAGGCCTCGTTTCCGTGGTATCTTCACAAACCTGCAGGTGGAAGGTGTTACACTGCACAATTATCCAGCGAGGACTCAGCTTTGCAAGACACACCGAAATATCGGGTCATTAATCAGTAGTGCCCTGTACTGTTGGCCGGTGGGTATACCCGGAAGTGATGTAAAGCTATGTAAACTTCACGCGGTTGACGCAGCTTGCTGTAGTATAAATTTTGAATATCGTAATTTTGTTCATATTAATATATACGAATATTGTAATTTTATTTGTTGTAAAAAATAAATTACGATATGTGAAATAACTGCTGTGTTTAATTACTGTGGCTTGACATTTTTTTTTCTTTTACTAAGGAATGTCTTAATCGCATAAGGAATGTTGTCTTAATCACATTAACCATGTTGGAGATGCAAATAATATTGTTGCGAAGAAGATCGGCAGTGGCGCGAGTGGCGCCCTTGAGTTAGTACAGCCATTATATTGCCACCTGGTGTCCCAGATGTTTTTAGGTGACACCTGGAAGAAAAGGACGCCGAAGTGGTTTCGCGTGCTGTGCGCGGAACTTTGCCTGCTGGTTGAGCTTCGTCCCGTCGTCTTAGTCACATCTAGCCCTCTTGCCCGTGACATATTTTGGTGGAGGTGCTGGATATCGACCCCAGTACCTGACACCATGGTCGGGCACGCAGATTCGCACCGCTGGCGGACATGTCGTAACTCCTAGTGGCCTGTGCACGGCACGAGTTCAAATTCGCAGCTCCACGTTTATTGTAAGCTGCCTCGTTATACCTGACTGCTCCCGTGACGTTATCCTTGGGGTTGATTTTCTCCGGGAGTATGGAGCTATTATCGATCTCCGAAAGCGCACAGTGACATTTTCAACCGAGAAAGCTGCTGATACTGACGTCAAGAATCGCCAACGCCGCGCCGCCCTTCGAATTTCCGCCGAGAGCGTTTCGATTCCGCCACGCGCCAGTGTTTTTGTGACTGTTACTTGCGACGAACTGCGTGACGGGCATGCGGTCGCGGAAGGCAACCAGTCACTTTTGCTCACCCACGGCATCTGTACAGCGCGCAGCCTCATCCATCTCCGCGACGGCCGGTCTGATCTCCTGGTGACTAACTTCACCAACGAACCCCGGAATCTTTTTCGTGCTACTGCCATCGCGTTTGCTGACTCCTTAGCGGATGTTTCTGAATGTTTTACGTTTGGGGCTGTTAGCACTGTGCAGCCCCCACTTGACCGTCTTAATATTAGTCCGGATCTCTCGGACACACAGAATCGTGAGCTACGTGCCCTCCTACTAGAGTTCAGCTCTTGCTTTGCGTCCTCATCGAAAGTACGGCAAACGCCTCTCGTGAAGCACCGCATCATTACTCCTGACGACGTCCGCCCTATCCGCCAGCAGCCGTACCGTATCTCAACGACGGAACGTGAAGCGATTCAGACACAAGTTCAGGAGATGCTTTGTGATGGTGTCATACAACCATCCAACAGCCCGTGGTCATCCCCTGTCGTGCTGGTAAAGAAAAAAGATGGGACCCTTCGCTTCTGTGTCGATTATCGAAAGCTGAATGCCATCACTAAAAAAGACGTCTACCCGCTGCCCCGTATCGACGATTCGCTCGACAAGCTTCGTCGCGCCCAGTACTTCTCCTCCATTGACTTGAAGAGTGGGTACTGGCAGATTGAGGTTGATGAGCGGGACCGCGAAAAAACAGCTTTTGTCACCCCAGATGGACTGTACGAGTTCAAAGTGCTGCCTTTTGGCCTATGTTCAGCGTCGGCAACTTTTCAGCGCATGATGGACACCGCCCTCGCCGGCCTCAAATGGCAAATCTGCTTAGTCTATCTCGACGACGTTGTCGTATTCTCTGAAACCTTTGAAGAACACCTCGAACGCCTGCGCGCAGTATTAGATGCCCTCCGGTCAGCTGACTTGACGCTCAAGCCCGAGAAGTGCCACTTTGGCTACAAAGAGTTGAAGTTTCTTGGTCACCTTGTGAGTGCCGCAGGCGTTAGGCCAGACCCCGACAAGACTGCTGCTGTCGCCAAATTTCCCGTTCCTGCAAACAAGAGAAGTTTGAAACGCTTCCTGGGTCTCTGCACGTACTACCGCCGCTTCATCGCCGATTTTTCCAAAGTTGCCGCCCCCCTGACTCGCCTCACGCGCGATGATACACAGTTCGTGTGGGGCGCCGAGCAACAAGAGGCTTTTGCGGAGCTGCGCAGCCGACTGCAAACAAGCCCTGTTCTTGCGCGCTTTCATGAAGACGCTGGCACCGAAGTCCACACCGATGCCAGCAATATCGGCCTTGGCGCTGTACTCGTTCAACACCAAGCTGGCGTCGAAAAGGTAATAGCGTATGCCAGCCGCACGCTCTCCCGCGCTGAGACAAACTATTCCACTACAGAAAAGGAATGCCTTGCGGTTGTGTGGGCAACCATGAAATTTAGGCCTTACCTCTACGGCCGCCAGTTTAAAGTTGTCACCGATCATCATTCCTTGTGCTGGCTGGCTAACCTCCGCGACCCATCGGGGCGCCTAGCACGATGGAGTCTTCGCCTCCAAGAATTTGAGTACACCATTGTGTATAAATCTGGCCAGAAGCACGAAGATGCTGACGCGCTGTCGCGCGCACCCGTCGGTTTAGTCGATGAGAGCACGGACGATGAGAGCGGTTTTCTTGGACTGGTGAGCGCTTCAGACATAATGACCCGACAGCGAGCTGACCCGGACCTTCGACCTGTCATTGACCACCTGCAGGGTCGCGCTGCTGATATCCCTCGGCAATTTGCTCGAAACCTGTCTGCTTTCTGTGTCCGGAATGGCGTTCTATACAAACAGAACTCCAGCACTGTTGACCGAGCGTTCCTCCTCGTAGTGCCAGCCGACCTCCGTGCCGATATCCTTTTTGCCTGCCATGATGAACCCGCCTCCGGCCACTTGGGCTTTACACGCACACTCGCCCGAGTTCGTCAAGCCTATTATTGGCCTAAACTCGCTGACGCCGTTCATCGCTACGTCAGAGGCTGTCGTGAGTGCCAACGTCGAAAGGCGCCACCTCTCAAGCCAGCGGGTTTGCTCCAACCTATTGCGCCTCCCCGAACACCGTTTGACCAAATCGGCATCGACCTTCTGGGCCCATTTCCGCTGACATCGGTCGGTACCAAATGGATTATAGTTGCGACCGACTATCTCACACGGTATGCGGAAACCAAGGCGGTAAAGCGTGGCACGTCATCTGAGATCGCCCAGTTTTTTATGCAGCAGATCGTGTTGCGCCATGGCGCAACGTCCCAAGTAATCACCGATCGAGGCACGGCGTTTACGGCACAACTTATGCACGACGTATTTGAGCTGAGTCACACGAGCCATCGCAAAACCACTGCTTATCACCCACAGACGAATGGCCTCACGGAGAGACTCAATAAAACGATCGCCGACATGATTGCAATGTACATAGACTCCCAGCACAAGACCTGGGACGAGATTCTCCCGTACGTCACGTATGCCTACAACACTGCCATCCAAGAGACTACGCGTTTTACGCCATTTCGCCTGCTCTATGGACGCGACGTTCAGACGATGTTAGATGCCATGCTTCCGTGCTGCACGGATAACCCTCTCATCCCAGACGCTGAGCAGTTTGCTCAGCGCGCCGAGGAAGCACGTCAACTTGCCCGCATCCACATTCAGCAACAGCAGGGAAAGGATACGCGTCGCTACAACCTCCGTCATCGACACGTCACATACCAACCAGGAGAGCAAGTTTGGGTGTGGACACCGGTGCGCCGGCCCGGCTTGTCTGAAAAACTGATGTCGCGATACTTTGGACCTTACAAGGTTCTGCGCCGTGTCACAGAAGTGACATACGAAGTCCTTCCAGCGGGTACTGTGCACACCTCGCGTCGACAACCACGCTCCGAGGTGGTGCACGTTGTCCGCATGAAACCGTATTTCACGCAGTAATGTGCGGTGTACTATGCACTCGTTTAGTTGTGTAGGGCACCGCCTCTGTTTTATATTAGTTTTCTGTACTGACTTGCATCGCCCATCGCTCGCGCCCAGTCTGTGCTTTCGTTTTTTTTAGGAGGGGGAGTAATGCCACCTGGTGTCCCAGATGTTTTTAGGTGACACCTGGAAGAAAAGGACGCTGAAGTGGTTTCGCGTGCTGTGCGCGGAACTTTGCCTGCTGGTTGAGCTTCGTCCCGTCGTCTTAGTCACATCTAGCCCTCTTGTCCGTGACAATATTCATCTTCAGCCTTGTCGCCATGTTGTGCCTTCTTCTCGCTTGTCGCCACGTAAACTTTTTTTAGAGGTGCTGCATGCGTCATCCCCATTCTCGGCTTGTAGCGTCGACGCCATCCGTACGCTGGGACCATCGGCCGAAGGTCGTGGATATTGCCGCGTAGTTCAACCCCAGCCCTTCCTGCCCAGAACCGACCGATTTCAACTACCGCCGCCCCGACCCCAGCCCGGATCTTAAGACTAGTCATACAGATCTACCGACCAGAGACGAGACTAGACCAAAGATGCGGAGGACACGAAGCACACGAGCGCGCAATCCCCGCCCAAGCAGCCCGACGCGACCTCGAGCCATCGGCCCCTTGGATGCTTTGGTGGAGGATGGTTGAAATGCTTCAGTGGAGGCGAATCCCTCGAGCATCAGTCATCGTGGTGGCAAGCAAATCATTATCTTCTATCTTTCCTTCGGCATCCTCACCGACACTTCGTCATGGACTTCAAAGGACCGATCGAGACGATCGCTCGGTGGCCCCGGGAAATGTTGCGAAGATCAGCAGTTGCGCCAGAGAAGTCCTTAAAATCAGTAAATCATTAAAAAAGCCATTAAAATCATCTTTCACCCTGTCGCCATGTTGAGCTGTCTTCTCGCTTCTCGATAAGTGAGGGCCGGATAGGGTTCGGGATCAGTATCAAAAGAGTCTGAAGGCGTTGCCCGGAGAGTGAGCGCGCGGGCGGCGGCATATGCCTTCGAGGCCCATGTGAGCTGGAGCCCATATGATCGTTATAGACGCGGGGGCCCCGAGGTAGTCGCTGTTTTGAAGGATGCGGTGCGCAAAGAGAGGAATGTAACCCTGTTTAATATTTCTGCAAGGCCCCTCTCGAGTCGCTGACGACTCGCGAGTCCTGGTCTGCGGCGGCTAACGCGATGGCACCTTCTTCTGCCTATGTCTTCTTCTGCCTATGTCTTGAGCTCAGAACGTTAGGCCATTCACCAGGATTTTTTGGTGGACGACCGTGACCGTGCACTACCCCCCATGGTGAAGGCCGGAGGCGTCCACGTAGAAGATTCCGTGTTTGTTCCCATAGTGACGGGCCAGTGCCTCCACCCGCGCAAAGCGCCTGCCAATGTGATCACCACGTGTCATGTTGGTCGGAAGAGAGATAGCGTGGGTGGTTTCCTCAGTCCAGGAAGCTTTCTCCCGGGCCCTGGTGAGCAAGCTGCGCTGCTCAGAGACCCGTGTGGGCCAGCACTGCCTCCCACTCCGCTTGGCTGAGTGCTCGAGCTTTATGTTTCTCTAATTACTCTTTCAGTTCCATATCATGTGAAGGATGTCCGAGACTTCGCCGCATGCAGCGCATGTTATTTTTGAATTTTCGGGCCAGATTTTGCGGTACTTTTCTAGGTTTGGGAATATCCTAGCCTGTATGTTCCTCCAGGTTACTGCCTCCTGTCTGTTGAGGTCTTTGTGTGGTTCTGCGTATCGTTTTCTTACTAATTTGAAGTATTGTATTAGTTCCCCGTATGTGAGAGGAGTTGAAGGCTCTGTGGGAGCTGGCGCAGGTGCCCGGAAAGTATGCCCTCTCGCTATCCTGTCGGCAGCCTCGTTACCGTCGATTCCCTCGTGTGCCGGTATCCACAGGATTGTGTGTTTCATGTTGCCAGTCTTTTCTTTTTCCTTCTCCATTATTCGGTGTGCCTGTTTGCATACGCGTCCCAGGAGGAAGGCACGACAGGCCTTTTGGGAATCACTGAGTATTATGTGTTTTCTACCTTGGCTGCTGGCATGCTTACCTGCAAGTGCCGTAGGTGCAGGGGGCATCTCCAGATTTGAGGAATGCGTACGCGCCATGTACGCGCTCTTCCGTATGCGTTGGGTGGTGGATGTGCAGTCGGGCTAATAGGCGGTGTCCCGACGGCGTTTTTGAAAGCCTTGAGTATTGATTGGTCAAGTGCGCCTCATGGAGCTCCGCAAATGTGTTAACCATCCCCAGGCCTATGATACGCCGGTTTGATGTGTTATCGGGAGATCGAGCGCACGCTTGTACATCTTTCTGAGAATCACTTCGAGGGCGTTCTCGTCAAATCTGCGCAGGTGCAGGTAATGAGTCGAGTAGAGGACTCATGCAATTTATCCCAAGCCTTGTAAGGGGCTCACAAAGGTGGTGGAACGCAGACTCCTCCGTCTTTACACCAAAACGCTGCTGTGCCCGGGAGTTTTAAAACACTTTGATCCTGCCTGTACAAGAAACTGCCCGCACTGTGCGGAGAATTAAGTCTTCGGACATCTTCCACATGGTATAGGCATGTCAGTCAACCCCAAACCTCGCCCCCAAACCCAGCCTCACCTGGGAGGACTGGGAGGCAGCCTTGCTCGGCTGCTCCGACCTGGCAAGCCAGAAGGCCCTGGTCCACCGAGCCCGAGCCGCGGCGGTCGCGTATTAGCAAACCATGTCCCGTAGGAGCACTCGAGCACACGACGCTCTTGCGTGATTCCTCTGAGCAGCACCACCCGGTGACAAATAGTGGATATATTGTCTAAACGAATAAGAATGAATTCAAAGGCCACCGTTCCCGTCGTTTTGGTGGCGCAATGGATTAACACCACCCATCTCTGCACTGATGCCATTTAAACATCTGTTCGAATTCATATTACCTTTAGGTTGCGTTCAGAGACACCTTAAAGTAACAATCGGTATGACAACAGTTACCTTAAGCAATTTTACAGGTACGCCATAAAAGCGACGGGGGCAGCGGCCTTTAAATGCGTTATTCGTTCAGACAATATATCCGGATTGGGTTCGGGATCCGTATCAAAAGGGTCTGAAGGCGTTGCCCGGAGAGTGAGCGCGCGGGCGGCGGCGTCTGCCGTTTCATTGCCTTCGAAGCCCACAATAGCCAGCGCCTGGCGCGGGCGGAAGCCCTGGGCTGCCATTATGGGTTGAAACCCGGCATTTATTACGTGGACGCCTCCGGCCCCCACCATGGGGGATGGTACATGGCCGCAGTAGTCCACCGGTCCAAAACTGTTAACGGGCTTACATTTCGCACCCGCGACATATTTCACGCGGAGGAGGTCGCCATTGGGCTAGCAGCTACCCACACTGATTCCAAAACAATTATCTCCGACTCGCGAGGGGCCTGTCGGAACGTCAAGCAAGGCTGGGCTTCATACTTAGCAGGGACCCCACTCACCGGAAAATAGTATATGGGCTCCTTTTCATATGGGTCTCGAGGAGAATGAGGCAGCCGACGCCGCCGTCTGCGCGCTTTCTTTCCGGGCTTCCCATCTCCAGCCCCTAGATCAGGATCTCGAATTCGAACCAGCGTATTCTTTTAAAGACATTGTTCTTTATTATCAATTTTGCCATAGCCTTTACCCTCGCGCGAGTAAAGGCCTATCTAAGACGGAGGAGCGGCTTCTACTCCGTCTCTGTACCAGTTAACACTCTGCTGTGCCAACCACCTAACCTCTCAGTACGAACAGCTAACCCACATACCAACTGGACGCTTTATCCTTGGCACAGTTACCCCGCAACAAGGCATAACCAAATGTCACTTCCCATGAGCCTGCGGACAAACATTTTAATCCTTCCTTCACGGGCAGTTGCCTACACTGTTCGGAGAGGTCTTCGGACGTCTACCATATGGTGTGGGGCTTGCCCATCCAACCCAGCTATCCTCCTCACCCCAACCCCACTCGAGAGGACTGGGAGGCGACCCTGCTCGGCTGCTATGACCTGCAGGCCCAACCAAAAGGCCTTGGTCGAGCGCGCCCGGGCAGCGGCCGACGCCCCTGGGATCCCGTATTAGGGACTACACCTAGTATTTGTAGGAGCCGGATCTTCAAAGGTCCGAATCATGCATACCTCCACCCCTTCTGAGTCAATAAACGTTTTTCACCACCACCACCACCATGTGATCTGGAGCTCATACAATCGTTCGAGACGCGGGGGCCCCGTGGTAGTCACTGTTTTGAAGGATGAGGTGCGCAAAAAGAGGAATGTACCCCTGTTTAATATTTCTTGAGGCCCCGGTGACGATGAATCGCGAGTCCTGGTCTGCGGCGGCTAACGTGATGGCAACTTCTTCCTCATAGGCTATGTCTTGAGCTCGGAACGTTAGGATTCTCCACGATTTTTTCGTGGCTATCAGCTGGGGTTTTCTCACGAATAAACAAAATATGCTGACAGCAGGGACGTAAACATTTCGTAAAAATAGAATATTGGAATGAAACAAGGAAATAATTTTTTTCCGTAAATATTGGCCGCAATGGGATGATAGAAACATGTGGACATAATTTATATGATATGCTGACGTTTGTCCCGCTGAATACTTTCTATTGGATTGACATTCTCATAAGTGCTTTTCAGAGCGCAGCACTTTGACGCCCGTTCCCGGGTTTCGAGTCACCGTCGGCGTTTTCCCTCGTAACCAGCTCCACTTTCACTCCCACCTTCCTTCTTTCCCTTACTGCAGGATTCAGGTGTCCACAGAAGCAAGTGTGACAGATACTGCGCATTTCCATTCCTGTGAACTAATTACGAAAGGCACGCTTCAGAGCTCAAGTGGAAGACGTAACCACACATGGTTCACACTGCAAAGATAATTCATGAATAATGCGAGCGCCCACACTGAACTGCAGGGTAACATGTGCACTAACCGAGAATTCACACTCACAGAGAAAAGAATCATATTTTGATTTAGTTTGCGTATATACAGCTAGTACACCAAGGTAAAAAAAAAAGAGAAAAAAACCTTTTCAAAAAATGGTTTGGTTTGGTTTGTGGGGTTTAACGTCCCAAAGCGACTCAGGCTATGAGAGACGCCGTAGTGGAGGGCTCCGGAAATATCGACCACCTGGGGTTCTTTAACGTGCACTGACATCGCACAGCACACGTCTCGAATGGCATCGTTTCAGCATTCAGCTCTTTGGCGCCCGTTCCTGGGTTTCGAGTCGTCGGCATCGTCGCCGTTGCCCTTCGTAACCAGCTTCGCAGCTGGGGCAGCGTACGCTCCTTCGCACCCCCCTCCTTCCTCCGTGGCGGCGACCGCGCGTGTTCTAAAATATTCTGCACGGTCCTGCCACACCGTTCGCGTGTACCCTCTCTTCCTACATGGTGGCGACAGTGTTCGGCTGCGGAAGCGCCGGCTCGCTATCAGCGGATCACGGTGCGTGCATCCAAAGCCGAAACGCAGAGCCACGTTGTCTTGACTCGCTAGCGGCGTCAGCGGCATCAGTCAGTCGCTGCTATATATTCTGGTCACAACATACTAATCCTAAAAGCCGCAGACGCATGTCGGTTGAAAACTGTTGAAGGGTACCGTCCGATATCCTTACGCAACGTGGATTATAAAATATTTGCGAAGGTTTTCTTCCCGTTCGCACCTTGTGGCATTAACCTCTTCCACGCGCAACGTTCCTATGGGTCCACGCGTTACCTCTCGCAACCTTCCGATAACGTAATTGCTCTCATTTCTCCGACCCCAAAGCTTCCTTCATGCCAGTCAAGAACTGTTAGTGGTGTTTCTTGAAGGAATATGTGTCAAAAATAAATAGTTGTCTTTAATTGTACATACATGCTCATCTGTCTTCTCAGGAACCTGTATGAAGGGCAAGAGGCCACAGTCAGAACTGGGCATGGTCTTACTGATTGGTTTCCGATTAAGAAAGGAGTGAGACAAGGCTGCATACTGTCGCCCTGCCTATTTAACCTATATGCTGAGTGCATCATGAGGAAGGCCGGTCTGGACGATTCTTCAGCTGGAGTGAAGATTGCTGGGAAACGTATCAACAACCTTAGATATGCAGATGATACCACTTTAATGGCAGAAAGTGAAGTGGAACTCAAGAGACTTCTGATGCGGGTACAAGAAGAGAGTGAGAAGTTTGGGCTTAAACTGAGCATTAAAAAGACAAAGATCATGGCATCAAGTCCTGGAGCATCAAGGGACAAGAAGTGGAAGCTGTGACAGATTTTCTCTTCTTGGGCGATTACCCCGGAAAGAGACTGCAGCCATAAAATTAGGAGACGCCTGCTTCTGGGAAAGAGAGCCGTGGCAAGCCTTGACCGCCTACTAAAGACCAAAGACATTAGTCTACCAACCAAGATCCGTATAACTCGTGCTATGGTCTTTCCAGTTGTGATGTATGGATGCGAGAGTTGGACTGTGAAGAAGGCTGACCGCCGAAGAATTGATGCGTTTGAAATGTGGTGCTGGCGGAGAATCTTGAGAGTTCCTTGGACGGCCAGAAGATCAAATCAGTCGATACTGTCGACCATAAACCCTGACTGCTCATTGGAGGGTCAAATTCTAAAGTTAAAGCCCAGCTACGTTGGTCATCTGATGAGAAGAGAGGAGTCGCTGGAGAAAGATTTGATGTTAGGAAAGGTTGAGGGTCACCGGAGAAGGGGTACGCAGCGAACACGATGGTTAGATGGCATCCTTGAGGCGCTGCAGATGAAGTTATGTGATGTTATGAAGATGGTGAGAGACCGGAAAACGTGGCGTGATATGGTCCATAGGGTCACGAAGACTCGGACACGACTGAACTGAACTGTCTTGCTCGAAAGCTTTGCCTCAATCTCTAAAAAAAGGTGAAACAGCTGATGAGCTGCGCCCAAATTTCCCGTTAGGAAGTAACGTAATCGTCATCAAATTTTTTACAGATTTTTTTTACTTCTGAAAGATCATGACCAACCGGCGTGTGGAAGTGATAGCCGACACATTTGTCTCGTAATTTACTCTTTAAGGTGCACGTCGAAACAAAGGACGACGAAGAACTCGAATCTGTAGACAGAACCGCAACGGTCTTGCAACAACTACTGACTCGCACTCCGCAAAGCTCCGCAAGCTGCCTCGCTAACCGACACTCGAGTTCATAGCTGTCCTATAACGACGGCGCTATGTCGGGGCCTGCCTTTTTCCGCCTTGGGAGCCTGAACTGGGATCGACAGTCGCGGTTCAGTGCTTTTTTAAGTAGCAATGTTTGAACTTTGGAGACGAGAGCAGTGCAGACATAGGGAGAACGAGCCCTGCAGCGCGCACGATGCTGCGCTGTCCTTCGTTTGCCTAGAATGCGGTCGAACCTTCGACAACCTGCGGCTAGCGCGCCTGTCTTTCGAGGACATGATGAGAAAGGAGGTCCTGCGCCGAGCGCAGACGTGACCGGTTGTGTCTATTCCCCTGTGTATTTTTCTTTGGCGGCCGCACTGTAACTGTTGTAAAACCACTTTTACGGTTTTACAAGGCTCTTCAAAAAGATTACTCAGCTTTTAGAACATTAGCTCTACTGCTAGCATTCTTCAAGGCCGCGTTATTCTGAAATTTCACCTTGATCAATAAGTCGGCTAGCAACACCGCGCCCCTCGTGAACGGATTGCGCAGTATCTGCCACACTTTAAGTGGACACATGAACTACGCAAGGAAAGTGCAAAGGACAAGAGCACAGCCGCTCGATGGAAGCCCAAAGTGCGCTTCTATCGAGTGGCCGTGGTAGAAGGGTAAGAGGAAAGGTGCGGTAGCTCAGGCCCATGGAGTAATTTCGATCAGTTGGAGATCTCTAACGTGTGCTGGCTTCACAAAGCACAAGGCCGCTTTTGCGTTGTTGGATGGAAACGTGCTCACAGCGGTCGGGTTCGAACGTGGGTGCTGTTAGTTGTTAAATGGTTAATTTGTTCACAGAAAAGGCGCAGTCGGGATCGAACCGGGTACTCCTAACGCGGTGGGGCCTAAGAATCAAACCAAACCCATTTAATGTCTTGTTGCTTGCTTGGCATTGTATGGGCCCTACTTGCTCCTTGTGTACCCTATATCGGCGTCTCCCACGCGATGTATCGCGTGTATTTAAAATACGCCTCCAGAGTGCTCTTTCATGCTACCACCATGTTCTAAGATATACCCGGATGTTTTTACCAATGCGAAGACATCACAGACAAGCTGGAAAATAAGAAATAGTTGTCAAACTTATGTTTCGATGTATTCCAATGAGCGGTAGCCCGACTTTACACATTCAGTTAGCACAGCCAGTAACTGAAGCTCACCCGCATTTTGCTTATACTACAAGTATCGCTGTTGGTTTATTAGCGACTGCACAACTATTCCATAACAGCCATGACATAGCTTGTCGGTAGCGATTACCCACCGACTATAGAGGGATGCATATTAATAAGTATGGGCATGTGGCTTTGGCAGCCCAGGTTGGCCGAAGCTGCTTCCTGCCCCTATAATGCAATAGCGTCCTCCCACAGGAGCACGCCCATTACGTGGCGTGTCGGTGAGTGGCGACACTGTGGGTTTCCGAGCCAAGTGCTTTCCATTTATCCGTCGAAACAGGACCCCGCAGGAGCACCTTAGCAGGCCCTTGGGTGTCGGTGTGTGGCGACACCGCGGACTCCGAAGCGGCGCCAGAGCTTCGTTGGCTAGCAAACGTTGGCCAGTGCGCCTGCGCGTCTCCAACCTGAGCCCCGGGGGGCCCACTCCACAGGCCATCGTAGCTGTATGCAGCGGATGTCGGTGAGTGGCGCCACCGTGGGGATACCAAGCCAAACATGGGGTGCTGCGATCGTCAGGCAGCGGTCTAACAGTGCCCCCTTCCGCGTCGGTTCTCTGCCGCCAGGGAGCCGTCGTGGGAAAGCAAGCACTTGGGCCCTTAGGGGTTCAGGCTGTGGACACGCCCCCACAGGAGCAGCAGAGTGGCACGCCCCCGCTGCTCGGTGATTTGCGCCACCGTGGGTATCCGAGCTGAGCATGGTCCGTTTCGACGTCGAATGGAAAGGCACATCGCAGGAGCACTTCGGTTAGCCGCCGTTGGTGTCGGTGTGTTGGCGCCACCGCGAACTCCCAGCCAAAATAGAAATGGGCTTCTTTTTTATGCGGACGAAAAGTTCTGAAGAAGCCGTCTTAATTATGCTGTCCGTATTTTTCTGCCAGGACTAATGGGGCCTTTAAGATGCATATGTTCTTTACGCACACGGACGCCTCCCTGTGCTGTGCGATGTCAGCGCATGTTAAAGATCCCCAGGTGGTCGAAACTACTCCGCAGCTCCCCACTACGGCTCCTCTTTCTCTCTTTCCACTATAACTCCCACCTTCCTCCCTTCCCTTACGGTGCGGTTGAGGTGTCCACAGAAAACAAGTGAGACAGTTACCGCGCCTTTCCCTTCCTATAAATAAATCAGTTTTTTTACGCTCTGCCGGCAGCTGCATTTCGATGGAGGCGAAACGGAGAGACGTCCGAGCGCTATGCTATGTCAATGCACGTTAAAGATCATCAGGTTGTTTAAATTACTCTGTAGCCCTCCACTACGGCTCCTCTTTCCACTTTCTATCCATCTTCCTCCCTTCCATAACAGCGCGGGTCAGGTGTCCAATGAACATGTGACAGATACTGCACCTTTCCTTTCCAGTGAACCAATTTATTATTGTTTTATACCAATTATTATTACTGCGCTCCGCATCTTGGAGTCTCTTTGTTCGAGCGTCTAGGCAGCACTGCACCTTGGCGTTGGGAGTGGCGGCGAGGCGAGCGACGAGGCGCGCGCCAGCTACGGTGGCTAGATGGGTAGGTGTGCCGACCGGCAGGGCACAAAGCGTAGTTCCGCGTGCCTCCGCTTCATGACGACGAAACTGGCGCTGCTGTTCTCCGCCCGGTGCTCACCGGCGGATCGTCTGCTACTTGTCGCAATCGCATCGCGCGTTTTGTTAACCTCATTTTTGTTTAAAAACATTACTTATTACTTGCGTTATCAGTCAAAATAGTAGCTGAAACTGAGACTTTTGCGGTCTGTCATTGAAACAATAAACAGACGACACTAGCTACCTGTTTTCTCGTCTGTTTGCTGTCTGTCATCGTCCACATGCAAGCGCCGTAGCCGAGCAGGCGCTGTGCTTTTTGTGAGAAGTGATCGGAATGAAGACCAAAAAGGACACAACTTGTTTCGCACCCTTCTGCAAATCCGGCTACAAGTCATCGAGAAAAGGACTGAAAGTATCGCTGTTTTCGGCGCCGCGGGATCCCGAACTATTCAAAAAGTGGGAGCTTGCTCTTCATCGTGCCGACAAGAGGTTGCAGCCACACTCCGTTGTGTGTGAGCGTCATTTTGACCAAGAGTGTATCGAACGGGATTAGAAATATATGATAGAAGGCAACGTTGTTAGCCTCCCACGTTCTCACCCACGATTGACGAAAGATGCCGTGCCTTCTGCCCTGCCCGATGCTCCTGCTTACCTGTCAAGAAAGGTGACCGCGAAACGAAAGACGAAGGATTCCACAGGCTGCCGCCCAACCAAGGCTGTCAGAAATGACAGCCACGACTTTGAGACAGTGCCGGACGATCCAGTACCTTCAAGCTCCAGTGAAGGTATTTCTACGTCTGTAACCGAAGTGTCACCTCGTCCGATTGACATTGACTTCACTACCTGCACGGTATCCCACAGCGGCTGGACACGTCACTCTATTGAAGATTCTGGCGCCTCTGCGTTCTCGACTTGCAGAAAAAGCGGACAGAGCATCGTTCTGGTGAAAGTAATACTCCTGGAGCACTGTGCGTCAAAACTGCGAGCCACCGTGTCCGTGCAAGGCGCCGTAACACAGAAGCTGGATTTGGAAACTCGTGAACAGGTTGGGTACCTTTTGGCTGACGTGGATGCCATGATTCCATGTCAGGGCATAAAATCCAATGACCAACTTGACACCGTCCTCGCGAAATCCAAGAATGTAGGAATCCACGGAAACACAACATTCAGCTCCAAATGCGTCGGCATCGCCACAAGTCAAGGAGACTCCTGTTTGCATTGCCGATACGCAAAAAAGTTGCTCCTAAATCAGCTGTCGTACAAAAGAACAAAGGACCGGAGGTCGAGGGAGCGCGAAAAGAAGAGAAAGCTTGTAACCGCAAAGTTCAAGAGACTGAAGCGAAATATGTTTACTCTTGAGACAAAACTGGAAGAGATGAGGAGGAAGAACTCAAAACTAGAAAGCTGCGCGCTCATGTCAAGAATAGAAAATTTGCCAGTAAGACAACAGTCACAAGTCATGGCCTGTTTAAATGCTTCAAAGCGGAAAAGCACGAAGGGTTTTAAGTACCGAGTGGCTGCTCGAATGCTTGATAATGCGGATGAGGAGCAAACGGCTTTATGAGCACCTGCGCAAGGAGAAGATCATGCTGCTGCCCGGCAGAACGTGTCTCCGACGGTACCTGCGCGGATTTCGGAGCGGATTCGGCTTCAACAAACGGGTGTTTGCTGCCTTGAAGGAAAAATGCATATGCATGACGGAGCAGCAACGTCATGGCGGCATTATGATGGATGAAATTAAACTTTCCGAGAACCTGACGGTCAGTCACTACGGGAAAGTGAACGGTTTGGTGGACCTCGAAAAATTTTCATCTAGCTCCAGCTCAGAATTGGCGGATCACGCCCTAGTTGTTCTCTTCCAACCATTCACGGGAAAGTGGCACCAGGTGCTTGGCGTTTTCGCCTCGAAGGGGAACGTGAAAGCTGATGTGCTAGCAAAAATTACGGTGGAGGGTGTGATAATGGCAGAAAACGCCTCACTTTTTGTGGATTTCATAACAATAGACGCTGCTAGCTGGAATCGTTCCATGTGGCGTATTTTTGGAATTTCTGGGAAAGCAGGACAAGTTGTCTGCAAGTCGCCGCACCCTGTGGACAAGAACCGCTCCTTGCACTTCATCTCCGATTTTCCCCATTTGGTGAAGAATGTAAGAAACAGCTTGCTCCAGCGCCCTTTAACAACTCCTCAGGGCGTGGCATCCATCAGTCACGTTGATGCCGCATGGCAGCTAGATCAACGTAGCCATGTCGGCTTGAAGGCAATGCCCAGGGTGCACAAAGCTGTTGTAAGGACCGACACTTTCGAGAAGATGCGCGTAAATTATGCGTTTCGCTTGTTCTCTGATGATGTCCGGCGTGGTCTTTTCACGTATAGACAGCAGATTGAGCACAACCACGGTTCAGTTCACGCGACCGATGAACTTGTCAAATTGATGCAGGAGATCATCAGCATCATGACTTCAAGATTTCCAGCTGCCGCCCTCCGCCCGAACTCTGCGAAAGCTCGGCGACTTCGTGACTTCCTCACCTATCTTGATGAGTGGCAACGCTGTGCTCAGAAGGATGGATTCTTATCAGGGAGCACTGCAGAAGGCCTCCGAGTCACGTACGCTGTCGAGCTCTCTTTCCCTCTTGGATTATCTGTCGTCCAAAATAGGCTACAGGTACTTAATGACCGCCAGACTAAGCCAAGACATCTTGGAGCAACCGTTTGGGGTTTTGCGACAAATGACAGGAAGTAACGACCATATCCAACCCCCGTTCAGTTCTTGATCTCCATAAACACTCTGGAGTTCATGAACTTGGCCAAGTCACCTGATCATGGGAATGTTTCACCCGGTCTACTAAGCAGCTTGCTTGACACCGATGATGTCATAGCAAAAGCAGAGACCCAGCAGAGGTATGTGGACGACTTACTGGACATAGGGAATGTGCAGGCGGCACACGAAATGCTCAGCGCTTGCCAGGTTGACAACGACCACAGCAGCCTGGCGGTAGGAAAAAGTGATTCGCGGCTGATTTTCTATTTGGCAGGATACGTGGCGCGAAAGTTTCTTTCAAAGACTAAATGTGCCGATTGTGCCACTGTTTTGCTGGCATTCGCCAGAAGCTCCCCTTCCGCCTGTGGCCACTCTCACAGCCCACGTAAGCATGGGGAACTTAATATTCCCATCTGATGCTTTGAACAGTCTCGTGACATCTCTCGAGGAGACCTTCAGTCACTGCTTCACAGTCACTGAACTGAGGCGAGAAAGTCTCGCAGACTTCGCCTCTTTTCTGCAGCTCAAACCTCCGCCTATGATCGGTTGTGAGGAGCATAAGATTGAGATCACTAACAGCGTCGTCAAGTTTTACTCTATCATGCGCCTCCACTTCTTGGTCAAGAGCAAGAACCTGGCCCGTGAAAACGCGCGAAAAAAAAAAGAAAACACCTGAAATTGAGACGCGTGCTTTGAACGCATAGGCATGATTTTGGGGTGTGTTACTTCACTGACTCAAAAACACTAATGTGTGCATGTCATTTATTGCACTTTCAAAAATTCAGCTAGAAGATACCGTTTTGCAATACAAGCTTATGCACTCGCTTTATTTTATTTACTCGCAAGGTCTGCTCACGCCCATGCACACGCATAAATCACAGCTGAGCACTGTGTTAATATATGTTCGCGTTGCCTTGTGATGGCGTGGAACATTTAATGAAAAAAAAAATTAAGAACGAGGAAGTGACATAACAGTGTTTGGAGTTGCTTGCCTGAAAAATCGGGAACGCAGCAAACACGCTGTACGTAAAAAAAACAGCCTTAAACTCGACTCCCCTGCCTTTGTAATATGTTTACATCCCTTCCCTATTCCCGTAAGACAGCTTGTTTGCAATAAACTCATTTGCACTTGGAAAAAAGTGAAGCGAGTCTCTTTCTGTCATGCGTGGCGACGGCCGGAGGAAACGGTCATGAACCGGGCTTTCGCTGGTGGCGCCACTGCGGCGTCATGAATAAAGTCATGAAGAAAAGGCACGCGTTACCCCCGCCGGTCGGCACACCTACCCATCTAGACCCCGTACGCCAGCTACGAGCTGTGACGTCACTCGACTGCGGCGGTTGCTAGGCGCCGGCTCAAGGTCACTGGACGGTCACGGCGAGACTTGTGCGTAAAGTAGCTCTCGCTACAAAACAGCTTTCGTAAGCTAAAATATTACAAAAAACTAAATACAGGTGTCACCGTCACATGCTGACTATGCAAGTGAAATAATGCAAGTGTTTGCACAAAACTTCCTGTGCAGATCGTAGAGGTTAAACAACAGCACCATTCATTTAACAGCGGCAACCAGCCAGTGTGAAAATAGTTTTTCAAATTGCAGGAAAATTTAGAAAATCAATTTCTTAAGTCGTAAATATGTCTTAGACTTCTGAAAAATGTAACATAACCAGAGAGAGGACGAGAATACATTTTTGCGAAGATTAATATCCGGGTGACATTCCTCTCAGCATCCCTGTAAGACACTGGGAAGCTGCATACAGTACTGTAAAGGCAAAATTTCGCTGATATTCTCTGTCACACTAATACTTCCACATCATTTATTAGATGTAGAGTATTTCCAAAGCCTTCGTTAATAAGCAGCAGCTTAAGCCGCGTTTGCAGCCCAGTATTTCGATCAAATTGGAAAGGCAATCAGAAGCCCAATTTATCTCTCAAGGTCTCAGTGCAGCCACGCAGAAACTGGTGCCATGGCGAATCTTGCGCGTAAAGTTGCTCTCACTACAAAACAGCTTTCATAAGCTAAAATAGTACAAAAAATGAAATACACGTGTCACCATCACATGCTGACTACGTAAATGAAATAATGCAAGCGTCAGCACAAACATTTTTTGTGCAGATCGTAGAGGTTAGACAACAGCACCATTCACTTCACAACAGCGGCAACCAGCCAGTGTGAAAATCACGTTTTTCAAATTGCAAGAAAATTTTATTGCAAAAGCAATACTACTCCCATTTTCGGCCCTTCGCGTAGCCATGGAAAGCACGTTTGACCTTTAATGACCCCAGATGGCTATGACGTCATACCAGCTGCGAGAGATGGTAGGGTAGGCACGTTTGACCTTTAATGACCTCAGATCATAGAGTTCCTTACTCTTACCTAGAGGGAAAGCTGTGCTGCCGTCTATGGGCGTTTACATGGAGTTTCCAGACGGCCAGTTCAGCCACCATGGGCGCTCAAAGCATCATGGGCCGGAGAGCTACCGAGTGCAGAACTACAACTTTTGGCCAAAACTAATGCAAAGATAAACGTTGTTCTACCGTAAATAATGCCCTAAGATTGAATATTGTGACTATAAATTGTAAAGAGAGAGAGAAACAGCATGTCAATGTGATATTTATCCAATATAAGCGATGGCTCTTTCTCCTATTGGCTTAGTTTTGAGCAGCACAAATACCAATATTTCGCACTTAATATGCAAACTTTGAAATAAAAAAACGTTATAAAAATATTTATGGTTGCGCAATCACTTCAGGAAGTTTTTAGTGGCATTTCGGGAAACAGAAACCATTTATTGGCGACGTCTGCTTTTGAGCCTTCGCTACTATGGCTTTCGCGGTCTATGTACGCACCTTCAAATGATGATGATGACGAAAAAGAAACATCGCAGTAACGCCACTCCACGTACCCGAGAAAAACCGTCTGTCCCGCAACAAGTAGCACACCGGCCCATGATTCTTAGCGCGCCCATGGTGGCTGAAGTGCAGCGCCCTCAGCTTTCCCTCTAGTTAGTGTAAGGAACTCTATGCCTCAGATGGCTATGACGTCATACCAGCTGCAAGAGATAGGCTACAAAGTCGAGTCGTCAGGTGACGACGGTCGGTAGGCATGGCGCGCCGCGGATGAAATGATGACGTCACTGTGACGTCATACCAGCTGCGAGAGATGGGCTATCAAGTCGAGTCGTGGGGTGGCGGCGGTCGGTAGTCGCGGTGCGCTGCAGCTGGAGCCACGCTGCTACCTCTTCTCTCGCAGTTGAGAGGAGGAAAACGAAGGGTATATAAATGCTCAGCTGAGGCACTCGCTGTGCATTCTGATTAAGAGGAAGAAAAGTCACGCCGTCTTGATGAAGCCTGGAAACGACAGCGGGTTACAGAGACAAATGAGACCGGGAACAGCGTCTCGCTCGACGGCGCGCTCACGATGGCGCGCGTCTCTTAAATCGTTCTCAACCAGTGACGACTCCGAATGGAATGTAATGGACGCTTTAACCAGTGAAGACTCTTTGTTGACGTGTTATTAGCCAAGCTATTATTGCTTTTGCAACCTACCGGGCTTAACTAAAGCTAAGCCCCAGCTAATTTTTCAAGATCAATTTTGTAAGTCGTAAACGTCTTAGGCTTCTAAGCAAATTACATAACCAGAAAGAGGACTAGAATAAATAAATTTTTGCGGAGATTAATATCAGGGTCACGGTCATCTCAGCGTCCCTATAAGACACTGGGAAGCTGCATACAGTACTGTGAATTCTCTGTAACAGAAGAAAGCAACTTTTGCCATACTTGACAAATCATATATCAGACAACATAATACCCCATCCAATTTCGTGAAATCATTTGGCTGCATATAGCCAATGCTACAGTGAAAAGATGTGCATTTGACAACCCCTATTTATTATTTAAGGTATTCCTTAAAGTTATTGAAATCATGTAGTGATTACGGTATTACCTAATCCTGTTTATAAAATCTAGTTATTCGAATACTAAAAGCGAAAACGTCATGATAACTGCAGTGTATCTACTATGTATCCTAAAAGGACCAACGCATTTTTCTGTGTATACATCGAACTGAACAAATGTCAATAATAAAATTTTCTTTTATTTGTGCACTGCACAGGTTTCCAGAATATCACAACACAAAGGGGAAGAAAAAAGAAAAAGGCACATTACAGATAACCTATACATATGTATATAAACAAGATCTCGTGAGAGTGCAACACACGTGGCAACACAAAAGCTTTGCTCGATGTGGCACATCTGGAAAAACGCAAAAAAAAAATGCGCTCGCACACTTCAGTCATACTTCTTGCTTGTGCCCGGCTTATCGGAGAGGACAACATTTCCCAGAAGCTCTTCCTCAACATTCTTCATGGCCCACTGGTGCTCGCAAATCTCCAGAGCTTCCCACTCAGCCTGAACACAAATTGAAAGAGCAAAAGTTTCACATCACGTTACCACCGAAGTGACACGCCCAGAACAGCTAACAAAATTTTCCTTACCGAAAAAGCTATGAGAAAGCTACAAGGTATCAATAACCTCATACATGGTACTCATACTAAACTCGTACAAATATCATTCAACGTATAAGAAATGAGATTGTATGATATTTATATTAGTTTGGAATGAGAAAATCTGCATGAGGTTATTGGGACTCTATTCATTTCACTAGGGTCACCACACTGTCGTCACGCCGATAATGCAAACAGCACAACAGAACCAAAATGTAACTGCTCACGCTTTTCTCATTCAACATGCATCGATGCTGTGCCGTCTTTGTATCTTCTACTTTCTGCCAAATTATCTTTCATCTAAAATGTGATTACATGACTATGTCCCCACTTCAGCCAACATCACCTTAAGAAAAAGAAAATGTTCTTTGGTCACCATCTCACGGCAGTATTGATTAGTTTTACAGCTTAAAATCACAATAAATCAGCAGCATACTACTTCTGATTACTCGTGAGTGCAATATACACTGTTTCAATACATTTTCATGCATTTCAATATTGCCAAATTATAATTCCTGCATTCCAACCAACAAAATAAAAATGCATGTGAGTGAACAAGGCACCATGCTTCTACTGAGATAGATAGGGATGAAGATGGAAGGGAGGGATGTTAACCAGAAAGGATTCCGGTTGACTACCCTACACGGGGGAAAAGGGATAAGGGGATTAAAGAGGGGAAGAAAAAGGGGACATGGAGCACAGTCAGAGTTTGTCACACAAGCCACTGGCTGTTGAAAAGTAAGCAGTGCCCTGTATGCCTTAAAGGCGGTCGACTGCAGTGGCCACGGACCAAGGATATTATCCGCCGTTAAAGGGCGAGGATCGAGGCAGTCCAGCACACAATGCAGCTTATGTCTTTCCCTTACAAATGCAGGGAATTCCCATAATAGATGTTCAATTGTCTCTTCACAGCCACAATTTTCAAAGGCAGGGCTGTCGGCCATTCCAATCCTGAAAGCATACTTGTTGGTGAACGCAACATCAAGCCATAAACTGCGAAGCAACATTGCTTCTCGACGAGCTATCTGATGAGGAAGGCGAAGGCGCAGTTCAGGATCCAGTGCCCTGAGGCGGCGGTTGCAAAACTCCCCCGTGTTCCACGCTGAAATTGTGATCTCCATGCTTCACCCCAAAAGAAACATTAAGCCCCAGTAAGGATCGAACTAATGGCGAATTCGAGTGGGAGAGCAGGTGCACTCGAGAGCACTTTCGAAGTGCTCTCAGACAAGCAGGCGAGCAGGAGTGGGAGAGCAGTAGAATCGCTGGCTTTCAATGATAGAGGAGGAGGGCTTTTCCTCCGCTGAGAGCACCCGAGTACACTCCCGGCTGCTCTCTCGTCTAAAGCGAGTGTAGAGGAAGTCACATGGCATAAGGCGTCATATCCGTGCCTTTTTTTTTTTTTTTTTTTTTTTTTTTTTTTTTTTTTTTCTCTGGAGTCAGCGACACTCAAAATGGCAGCTACAAAGCGTCGGCGCTCGGAGGGCAATTTTTGTCAGGAGCGGAAAGCATTGCAGAGACAGATCGCCGCGCTGTGAGAACAAGGCATACAAAACAAGCGGTTCTCCATGGAGTGTTGGAATGGGAACGCAAGATGGAAGCCAAGCAGCAACAACTGGATCCGAAAAGCTTTCCGCCGCTGCGAGAGCCGTCTGCCGAGAGACCCCGCGGAGATTCGAGGCAGCGCGACAGCAGCCGCAAGAGGGACAACAGCAAGGGAGGCAGGAGCGCCAGCCGCCACAGACCGTCGCAATCGGGGGAAAGAGTCGCCTGGGCCGAAACAGTCAAGGCAAACATGGCAGAGAAGAGACAACCACCGGCCCAAAACGCCACGAAGAACTTCCAAGAAGAGAACGGGGTGGTAATAAAAGCCCTAAGAGACGAGAACGAGAAGCTAAAGCAGAGAATCGCCGAACAGGACGCAACCATCAAGGAAATCAACGCGAAGCTAACGACATTAATTGCGATGCAGCAAAAGCAGCAGCTGCTGCCGAAGCCCGCACAAGAGAGGAAACAAGAAGAGATAACCGAGGACGAACCAGAGGTCGAGGTGGACCCGAGAGCCACGAAAGCGGCGGGACCGGCTCCCAAGAGGAGAGCCATAGAGGGCGCCAGGGAACGAAAGACAATGGAGAGAATCGAAAAACAGGACGACAGACTCGACCGTCTCGAGGCGATCAGCAAGGTAACCAACGAAAGCCTTACTGCGCTCACGCAAACGGTTCAGCAGATGACAACGAACATACAGAGCACGATCCAGAACATGATGGCGCAAACGCAAGCACAGCTGCAGACGCAGATACAGGCACAAATACAAGGTATGGAAGCACAGATCACCGCCAAACTGCAGCAATCATGGACGGGACAGCACGTGCAGCAACATCCACACCACCAGTGAGAGACCTCTTGGTCTGGCACTGGAACTGCAACGGCTTTACCGGCAAGAGAGCGGTGCTGCAGCAACACTTGCAGCAACTAACGAGGAAACCAGACGTCATAATGATCCAAGAAACACACAGCGAAGAGACGCCGAGACTGCCGGGCTACCGGTCGCACGACAGCCCGCCGAGCAAAAGGGACACGTCCAAGGGCAAGGGCAGAGGGGTCTGCACCTTCGTTAGGAAAGGGATCACCTTCGTGGAACACGAAATGATCGGAAGAAGCGCCATCGAACACTGCACGGTGGAAGTAATCACGGGCAAGAAGAGGAAGGAGAGCACTTTCCTGGTGAACGTCTACAGCAATCCGTCCCACGGACAACAGAAATTCAAGGCACTGCTCCACAAGGCAACTTCAGTCGCGGGGAGCAATACGCTCGTAGTGTGCGGAGACTTTAACGCTCCGAGCCAAGACTGGGGCTACCACAGAACGACAGTCAAGGGGAGAGAGCTGATGCAAGACGCCACCGACGTCGGACTGAACCTAATCACGGATCCGGCCTTTCCCACCAGGATTGGCACTTCTGTTACGAGAGACACAACTCCGGACCTTACCTTCGTCAAAACTGACGGAGGATCAAGAGAAGCGAAATGGAGAAACACGGGCCAAGAGCTGGGCAGCGATCACTACATCGTGGAGGTCGTCGTACCGCTCGAAGGCCAAGGCAACACCGGCATAAGGAAGCATCGCATTACGGACTGGGACGCCTTTCGAAAGGCGCTATCCGCGGTGCAAGAGGACATTACGGACATCGAGCAATGGGCGGCCAACGTCGTTGAGACGACGGAAGGAGCCACCAAAGAGCTAGAGACGGACGAACGGATAGACAAGATGGACAGTCGGCTGGCCCACCTGATAGAAGCCAAGCAGTCCATAAAGGCGAGGTGGCAGAAGCGACGAACCAACCGAAGTCTAAGGAAGAAGATCGCCGAGCTCAACAGGCAGATCGAGGTCCACTGCAGGGTGCTATGCACCCAACAGTGGAACGAGGCCTGCAACGAAGCCGACGGACAGATGCACAAGGGCAAGACGTGGAACATGCTGCGGAACCTCCTCGACGAAACCAAGACCAAGGGCCACCAACACAACAACCTGGCCAGGATCCTACACAAGGCAATCTGCGAACACGGGGAAGACGAGGTCAAGCGGCGCTTGGACGCCAAGTACCTGCCGACCACCCCCACGGAAAGACACCCGGATTACCAAGGCAAAGAGAACGAGACGCTAGATCGCGACATCCAGACCTGGGAAGTCAGAGTTGCCCTGCAGAATCTCAATGGAAGGTCTGCCGCGGGTCCCGATCGAGTGACCAACAGAGCGCTCAAGAACCTCAACGAAGCGGCCATCGAAACGCTCACGAACTTCTACAACAAGTGCTGGCAAGAAGGAAGGCTACCCAAGCAATGGAAAGCAGCCAAGACGATCCTCATCCCCAAGCCTGGCAGGCCACCCAACATAGAGAACCTCAGGCCGATCTCGCTCACTTCGTGCGTGGGAAAGGTCCTCGAGCACGTTCTCATGAACAGGTGGCAGCGTTACCTGGAAGAATCGGAGTTTTACCCAAATTCCATCATCGGGTTTCGGAACAAACTCGGGACGCAAGACGCCATGATCTTACTGAAGAACGAGATCATCGACGATACGACGGGCACCAAGGACAACAGAGCCGTACTCGGGCTGGACTTGCAGAGCGCCTTTGATAAAGTGAGGCACTCGGCTATCCTGGCCCAAGTATCCAGGCTAAACATGGGCAGGAGGACATACCAGTACATAAAAGACTTCCTGACGGAACGGACCACCGAAATCTGTGCGGGAGACCTGCAGCTCGAAGAGAAGAAGCTGGGCAGCGTCGGAACTCCGCAGGGGTCGGTAATCTCCCCGCTACTCTTCAACCTCGTGATGATCGGGGTGGCCACCCGGCTAGAAAGAGTAGCGGGAGTCCGGCACACCATCTACGCCGACGACGTTACGCTATGGGTACCGGGAGGAAGCGACGGACACATCGAGACAACGCTGCAAGAAGCGGTCAACGCCATCGAGGAGCAGCTGGACGGGTCTGGACTCGTTTGCTCTCCGGCCAAGTCAGAACTGCTGGTGATTCCCCCGAAAGGATCGGGCAGGAAAAGAAAAAATATGGAAGTCAAGTACGAGCGTCCCAAGATCACGGTCAAGACGGCAGGAGGACAAGTAATACCGGAGGTCGAGAAGATTCGAGTACTCGGGCTGCTCATCCAGCGAAACCGAACCAACGGTGAAACGGTCAACAAGCTCGCGGGCAAAGCGGCTGCGGCAATGAGACTCATCAAGAGGGTGTCCAACAGAAAAGCGGGGATGAAGGAGGAGAGCCTGACTAGGCTCGTTCAATCCTTCGCAGTTAGCCACATAACGTACGTGGCCGCCTTCCACAACTGGAGGCCGAGTGAACGTAACAAGATAGACGCCACCATACGCAAGGCATATAAGGCGGCACTCGGTCTCCTCGGGAGCACGAGCACCGAAAAATTCATGGCGCTGGGAGTCCACAACACGCTGGACGAAATAGCCGAAGCACAGAGAACGGCGCAACTCGAGCGTCTCTCTGAAACGAGAACCGGAAGACAGATACTGCGGGACCTTGGCCTCGAACCGAGGGAAGACAAGCAGCAGAAAGACGTACCTATACCAGATAGCATCAACAGAAAGCTCAGGGTCTTCCCGATCCCGAAGAACGTGAACCCCGAGCACAACAGGGAGCGGAGGTTGGCGAGGGCCAGGGCTCTCGTAGACCTCCACGCCAGAGAAGAAGGCGCCGCCTACGTGGACGCGGCGGAGTATCGAGGGAACACCGACGCATACGCGGCGGTGGTTGTCGGGGCATCGACGGGTGCAACGAAGACCGCGGTGAGCGTCCGGACTCGAGAAGCGCACCGGGCGGAGGAGGTGGCCATCGCCTTGGCCGTTTCCGACCCCGGATGCACTACAGTGTTGTGTGACTCTAGAACGGCAGTGAAGAACTACGCCAAGGGTAGGGTATGTAGTGAGGCCGCGCGCATACTGCGCAAGGCCGAAGACATCGAACGCAAAAGTCCTGTGGTGATCAAGTGGTTTCCGGCCCACATGGGCAGTGACGTGTCGGAACGCGGAAACGTGAACCACAACGAGACGGCCAACTCGGCCGCGCGAGGACTAACCAACCGCGCGGCTGCAAGCACGGCCGACTCGGAGTCTTGGTCGCGGCGCAGTGCCAAGGACAAGATGACCACCTTCAACGAAATAGTGAAATGGTACAGACTGAACAGACAGACTATGCCGCCACCTCACCCGGGGCTTACCCGGAAGGAGGCAGTGTTATACAGACAGTTACAGACAGGGTCCCTGCTTACCCCGGTGCTAGCTAAGCACATGTGTCCGAGTGTGCACGCGAGCGACATGTGTAGACTATGCGCGAAGGAGAGAGCCACCGCGGCTCACATCCTTTGGGACTGTAGAGTAAATCCGCGCGAAGCCAGCGAGAAGACGACGATCCCGCCGCAGCTAGAGGCTGCAACGAGGAGCTGTGATCAAGAGACACAACTCAAGGCCGTCCAGCAGGTCTCGGCAGCTCTAGAGAGGCAGCGACCGAGCGAAACCGAGGAGAGGGGGGGCAGCACCCCCAAGAAGGGGGCGGCGGCCCTCTCGAACCCGCGGAAGTAGCGAGGGACGTAACAAGACCTCAAGGAGCACAACGCACGAGACTGACGTAGTGGCCGCGTCGCGGTAAAAGCTTGTCCTCCCTGCGTGGAGGGAGCCTAACCGATTCTGCAGGCATTTTAAATAAAAGTTGTTCTCTCTCTCTCTCTCTCTCTCCTCGGGCTGCAACTTCCGCCACTGCAGGCAGGCGGAGAATGCTTGGGAGAAAAGTGTGATCACGTGGTGGTGGCGCACTGCTCTCGGCATGCAGAGAGCGTTCCCGTGGGAGGACAGTTACACCCTTGCTATCCGTGCTCCTATACTGCTCTGCAATGTTCGGCGCCTCTGCTCTCGTCCCCCAACTGAATGCGCCATAACTCTGCCATCAATTTTAAAATTTTTCTTGTCGTAGTGCAATTACACTGCAGTTGGTTGGTTGGTTGGTTCATAGGAAGGGAAAGGCGCAGTATCTGTCACACTTGCTCTGTGGACACCTGAACCGCGCCGTAAGGGAAGGGATGAGGGTGGGAGTGAAAGTGGATAGAGAGAAAGGGGGGCCGTAGTGGAGGGCTACGGAGTAATTTCGACCTCCTGGGGATCTTTAACGTGCGCTGACATCGCACAGCACACGGACGCCACTTCGTTTCGCCTAAATTTGTGGAAAACGAAAGGGTTATAGTCCCACAATCATGTTAGGGGACACGAAAGCAGAATGGCTGGTCAAGGAGCAATTTAGCTTGGCCTACATGTATTGGTTAATTATTGTGCTCTGACAACAAAGAGGCTACCTGCATGCGAAAAGAAGCATTTATTAGCAAGAAAAGGCTGGAACTAAAACACAGATCATCGCCAATGGCTACTCTGGTAAGCAAACTTCCATGAGGTCACAATAACTCCTTTGTGCGCAGATCTCTAAAGCTAGGCTACACTGCTACTCAGTTCAAAATGATGGTCACTGAGTCTCTCTCAATTTCAATGTCAAGCATATGAATCACAAGGTAGTGAAGATGGTCATTCTAAAATCAAATTTTCCTACCAATAAATGCAATGGCGAGACGGCCTAGAACATTTTGGAGAAAACTTCGTAAGAGGTTAAAACTTGATTCGGAGCAGCTTCCTCAAGTTATGCAGCAGAAACCCAGTAGTGAAGGTAAAAACAAAATGAAAATAAAGAGGGTGCTTCTTCCAATTTTCACCACTGTTTAAAAAATGACTATGCATTGCAAAGGCGAATGGTCATGTCTTGGCCTGGTCTGTATAATAGCGCATTGTTTTCAGGGCAAAGGTCCCAAATGTTGATGGCATTCATATTAGTTATTTTCAAATATATTGCTCTCTCCTGGTTTCTTCCTAAAAGAACTAAAGCCAGCAACATTTAAAACTTGGCACCTGACTGCATTCTCTCCACTGCATTCACAATATACGGCACCTCGATTATAATTCAGGCTCGTGTGACAGACTATGTTTGCCACAATGCAACCTTGAGATCAGGTGCATACAATATGCATGGAGAATGGCAATCCCTCATTGGAACTGGCTTATTACACTTAATTAGGTGACAACTTTTATTTCTGCAAACCAGCTCTCATTAACATAATTAGACTATACAAGCAATCCACAAAACATGGATGCTGATGGCACGTTACAGTGACCGCAAATGAGGCCCATGTAATTGAGCTATAGCTGGAGCACATCCAAAATCTCCCTTGCAGTCTCACACTGACCTTTCAGGACACGTGACAATGCTGCACAAAAGCCTGATGACTTTAGCAGCACGCCACTGTCGCGCTATTTGAGCATCTTAAAGCAAATTTTTTTTCTTTCTTGCACAGATGCCATGTCTGTTGGGGAGAGTGCTGGCAACAGTGCTGAAGTAGGTTTGCAAAACATGCACACATCGCTCAGTAGGCAGCGAAAGGCTGGAAAGCGAAATGGAATGCTGGGTAGACTCTGTCGGCCGCAAAAGAAAACTTTTTTGTTAAAGAGCAAAGAAAAAGAAAGAAAACAAAACTGCGAAATGACAAAGCGCTCCAAGTGTTGTCAGAAGTGATGGATTGTCCGCTTCTGCTCACCTTGAAGGCCTGCTTGGGGTCTGGGGGCATGGCCAACGCTGCACCCGACATCTGGTCCTGCATCACCCTTGTCTGGTCCGCGGCTTAAAGACAGGTAGGAAGACAGCACGCGACAGGTCCCTCCGTCAACATAACACAATCGCTCACCCAGCCCTATAGCAGCTGAGGCCGTCTCACGCTCGCAAGCTTCTCAATCTCGTCCACCACCCAACTTACTGCTGGCCCAGGTATGGCCACCGTGTCTTTGAAACCAATCTCTTGGCTTAAGGGATCATTTGCCATCTAAACTTTGCATTACATGTCCTGCCCATTTCTTCATTTCAACCTCAGATGTCATTTAACTGAAACAAGTTTGCTGACCCACTCTGCTGTATTCCCACTTCTTGATGTCAACCACCATTTTCTTTGCCCTAGCTTACTGTGCCGTCTACAGTGAATTTTCAAGCCTCTTCATAGGCACAGTAGAGCTGTGCACAGGCTCAGGCTGGCCCGAGAGCTCGTACCCAGCCCGGCCAGTGGACAAAGCTTGGGCCGCCCAGAAGCCCTCTTCTTCGAGCGTAGGCCAGGCCCGAGCCAAGGTATATTTATCTTGGGTGGGCCGGGCCGGATGCATGCAACTTTTGCAAAAGCACAAATATGGCCATAGTGCAATAAGCAGAATGCACAGCACTTTCCTGTGTCCTCCCCACTCAAGAGCTTCCAAGTTCTTTCCCGGTGTCAACCCGCCTTTCCTTCTCCCCCTAGCAAACATACCTTTGGTAGCAGTCAGTGACCAAGCCGATGGGTTTAGGAGCACCGAAAATGCTAGATTCAATGCATACCTTGTTTTTGGCCAATAAGTTAATTCTACGTACGTGCTGCCTCTCTATACATTCAGCATATTTTTCATTTCAGACGTGAGAACTCAACATTTCAAGGTCTTAGAGAAAATTATCATCCTGAAATTATTTCCTTCTGCAAATATGACATGACGGGCTGGGTCCGGCCCAGCCCTTATATGTGAGCGCCGCACCGGGCTCAGGCCCTTTCAATCGCACCCAGGCCGGGCTCGAGCTAAATATTTGGGCCCGTGCACACCTCTAAGAAAAAGTGCCAAAAAGATGCAACTGATTATATAAAAATTTTGTTTTCGACCCCCCTTAATTCAGAGATTTGGATAGTTTGAACTAGAAAGCCAGTGAAAATTCGTCGCTGGCATCAGATGCCCATTTGAACGGGGGATCCTGTCGACGTACGACTCGTGAAGCCAGCGACTGCCAAAATATAGCTCAGCAGCATAGTTTCAGTTTCATTCCTCTTAAATTCATGTCATTTTGTCCCTGTCATCGGGCGCAATGACACTGACTGGCTGATGCCGGTCGCACTATTTCGGACATTGCTTTGTGTGTCTCTGTTCTTGCAATTTTATTCTAGGGTGGCACCATGCCATTTGGTGGTGCCATGCTTTCTCCACACTTCGAATGCACTGAACCATCGTGTCTTAAGGAAGCTTCCCTGGACAGTCCATGCAGCGAATCATCCTCAAAACACAATGGGGCCATTTGTGAAAAGGCATCACTACTCAATTAAAAAAATAATAAGCATGCCGATCAAGCTTACTACAATGCTGCGCCAGCTTTCGTTGCTGTGCAGACCAGTTGAGATGGATTCCCATGATGCATCATTCACAAACGGACCAAGGGTCATGTGACATCCCACTTCCATTTTGTAAGGCCTGGTCCATATATATGGATAAGAGCCGCAACCATGTCTAACACAATTACTGCACCTTCCTCCTGACCTTCACCACCGCAGATTTATGTGGATTATGAATACAAGCGAATACAATCCTATGATTAACAACATCACTGGCTAAACTGGTCACCACCATGATGCCTGGTGTGTGGGCCAATTATTTGTCGAGTGAATCCACTTTTATATTCTTTCCCATCCATCTCACACTCAATGGTCTCACATTCAGGGCAGCAAGCTTGTTTGAATAAAACCTGTCGGACTAGTTGGTCCGTTATTATACTGGATTAGTACTGTTATCTCTAACATTCTACTGTTACTTCTATGCTTTTCGTGCAGTAGAAAATCACAATAATTAGGTGCGTGTGAACATTGAAATGTTTGAGTATCAATATAGAAAAAGAAAGTTCCTTCAAATATCAAACAAAATATTGAATACCTGACCAATGAAAAAAAAAATAGAAAACTAAAAAATAGCAAAATAGCAAACATTGCTCGCTTTATTTTAGAATCTGCATGTTATATGAAAATAAAATTAGACTAGAACTGCACAGAAGTGTATATGCTACCGATAAATTCAGTATAAATTTTATACAGAATTCCGTATACTGGTCTTGTTTGTACAGGGAAGGACCTGCATGAAACGGGGCATAGCTGTCATATAGCTGCTAAATACAGAAACTCTCGTCAATTTGTTAATTAAAGCTGCCAAAATCCATTTGCATCATACCAATTATACCTCACGAGCACCTATGCGATGGTCGCCTGCATTTGAGATGGAGCCGAAGTGAGAACTCTTTTTTTTTTCCCGGTTTCATCAAATGATTCGGTTTACGCACACAATGTCATGAAGGCCCTCTTCACAAAATGGCCCCTTCGAGTTTTCAGGATGCTTCACTGCATAGCGGGCGAGCACTGCGGTGAGATGCACAGTGTGGTGAAACCGGCGTGAATTTGAAATCATTCTGTATGCTCAGTCATTTCTGAATACTCAAAAAAGTATGAATACCAGCTTGCCAAATTCAAACCAAATAACAAATGTATTTTATACATATTTTAAGTTTCAAATACCGGCACCCCTAATAATAATTCAACCAAAACCTGTACACTGCACATTACTACTACAAGCCACCACACCATAGTTACCATGGCAACATGGAACAACACTGGCTATGCTGCAGAGCTCCACCAATTTCCGGTGCAACAGTTAATATACTTCAATAGAAAACAGTGCTAAGCAAACTAAATTATGACAAATCGTTACGCTGGTGACTGTCAACGAGTTATTAATTAGCAAGCACGCGATGACAAATAATCACTGGCATGATCCTGTGGTAAGCTCACCATTGTTCTCTCCCAGCACCAAGGCGTAGATGCTGCGCAGCCCAAAGACATTCAGAAAGTACCACGATGCTGAGCTGACCCTGCACAACAACAATAATGCAAGTGCTCAGCGAGCAGTGACATGTGACAGATGACCTCGTGTAAGAGCTCACTGCCAGCACCGAGATCAAAGTTTTTGGATCGAATTACTAACGTAAATGGAAGTGAATTGAAAAAAAAGCACCTCTATCCAACATGGCATGAGTGAACACTCCAAAATACCAGGTGTCTGAAGTCATCATTCAAGTCTCCACTTGGGAAACTCTTTCTCCATCTCTTTTTATTCATCACCACCTTAATTCCCTTCTTCACCTGGTGCAGTTCAAGTCAGGGTCACTACATGTTCTTCCAACGTACCCTTTCCCTCCCCTCTGATGCCAAAGATTTACTTGCTTTCGAAATACTGCTATTACAAATGATATCTTAGGTGTCTGCAAAGTTGGAACAGTAAAATTCCATACTGTACATCTATGCAATTCCTACAGGATATTCAAAAGGCATTAGAAGGGCACCACTTCCGACAGAATTCCAGGAAAGTCAATACTTGCTGCTCTGGCAACAATGGGTTGCTGCAGCCCACAACAATGGGCTACTTGGGCTGCAGCAGCCCATTGTTCAGGCCTGGTGAAATGAGGAAAACATTACAGTACTCTGAAACCGTTTCCAGCTACTCTCCTTTCTTAATACCAAAATATTACTATGCTAATAACAAATCTGTGACACATATTACTGCGTACCCAGTAGGCACTTTGGGACTAAGTAACCTTCTTGGTCAAAAGCAGCCACGTGGACATACTACTAGTCTCTATGGAGCCCCGAGACACAGGCAGAGTTCGAAGCAAGGGTAGAGCCCTTACCAGGAGGCATCCAGAGACATGAGCTCAATTCCCCGCTGCAACATTGGCTTGAAGCGCAGAGTCAGTGGGAAGGGAACCTTGGCTGTAATGAATGCAACAAACATGCTGGAATCTTTTTTCTTTTCTCTCTTTAAACAGCCACTGCAGACAAAGTGAAATTAGCCTGCAAAAATCACAGCACGAAAACATACTATAAAACCCTGCTGGGTACCCAGTCATGTTGGGATTAGGGGTAATGAACAAGCAGATATATGTGCTGTGCAAGCAAAAAATGGGCAAATAGAAGGAATAGACACGCCCCACAGAGATTGTATGAAGTTAGTACGCAAGAAATTAAAAGATAAATGGAAGGCTGCTTGGGAAAGTGAAGCAAAAAACAAGCTTCACTCCATAAAGCCCATTTTAGGAAAATGCCAATCATGTCAGCATTAGAAACGATTCATTGAGATAATTTTATGTCGCCTACGCATAGGTCACACACACATCACCCATAACTTCCTAGTAACAGAAAAAGAGAAACTTGTGTGTGTAATGTGTGGACAGGAGCTCACAGTTATTCATATTTTAATCTCATGCTCACAACTTGAAGAACATAGGAAAAAATATTTTACTGTATTTCACAAGGAACGCATTCCATTTCACCCTGCATTGCTTTTAGGAGAACAAGCACTCGTCAATTTTTCTATTGTTTGCGCATTTCTGAAGAAAGCCAATTATTAAATCAAATATAAGTATCATAACCTTAGACATCTGATAGATAATCTAAACTTGTGTTTGGCGCATGATAGCCACTGTTGCTTATGTGCCATAAAACCACATATAACTTATAATCTAGAGAAACGAATGAAACACCTTTTTTTCTCAAACAGATCTGTTTGGCGAGATTACGCTGCCACTCACTTTCAAGTAGTGATTGCTGCATTTTTCTATGCATGCATCAGAAATTTAAATTCAGTGGCAGTAAAATCTTTAAACCCAATCTTCACCGAACTAAATGCATCTCATACTGTCACGGAAAAATCAACACAGTCACAAGGGGCCATACATTACAGAACAAAAATTGGCGCATACATCCCTTAGCACATACATCTAGATTTCTGCCTATGCCCAATTTTCTCTTCACTGCTTTAAAGCTGGCCCCTGTTTTTTAGAGCACGCTCAATATTCCCCATGTTATACTTCCTTACATCGGCCACTTTACGCTTATTGATTAGCTTTGATATCTCTGTCAATTCTGTCCTGCTTGTTGGGTTGGAAGCTTTCAGACTTTGGCATTTTTTAAACAAATCTTTCGTCTCCTTAGATAGTTTATTGGTAGCCTCTCTAACTATCCTACCATCTTCATCTGCCGCGCACTCAGTAATGATATCTCTGAAATTATTGTTCATTGCTTCTACACTAAGGTCGTCATCCTCGGTTAAAGCTAAATATCTATTCTATAGAAAGATCCTGATTTCTTCTGCCTTCCCCCTCACTGCTAAATCGTTGATGGACTTCTTCCTTACTAATCTGTTCCATTCGCTTTTCAGATCTAGACTAATTTGGGACTTTACCATCTTGTGGTCACTGCATCGCACTTCACCGATTACCTCTACATCCTGCATAAAGGCGGGGTTAGAACACAGTATGAAGCCAATTTCATTTTTAGTCTCCCCGTTAAGGATTTTCCATGTCCACTTACGATTCTTCCATTTGCTGAAGAAGGCATTCATGATTTGCAAGTTATAGCGCTCTGCAAACTCAACTAGTAACTCCCGCCAGCTATTCCTAAAACCAATGCCATTGTCACCGATTACCTGGTCTTCATCCTGCTTTTTCCCTACCTTGGCATTGAAGTCACCCATTAAAGTATACTGCATCTTTACTTTCCCTATTTCCAATTCTACATCTTCGTAGAAGCTTTCGACTGCCTAGTCATCATGGCTACATATAGACGCGTAGGTCTGTACGACCTTCAGTTTATACCACTTATTAAGCTTAATTATGATGCCTGCCACCTTCTCATTAATGCTATGGAATTCCTCTGTATTACCAGCTATTTCCTTATTGACAAGGAACCCTACTACTAGTTCTCATCTCTCCGGTAAGCCTCGATAACACAATACATGTTCACCTTTCAGTATAGTATATGCCTCATTTGGCCTCCTAACCTCACTAAGCCCTATCAGATCCCATTTCATACCCTCTAATTCCTCTAACAGTACTGCTAAACTAGCCTCATTAGCTAGGGTTCTAGCGTTAAACGTTGCCAGGGTCAGTTTCCAATCGCGGCCTGTCCGTAGCCAGATTCTTAGCACCCTTTGCTGCTTTACAGGTCTGACCACCGTCGTGGTCAGTTGCTTTACAGCCGCTGAGGACTCAGGGCCCTCGGTTTGTTAGAGTATTCACAAGAGGTTGTTGATGGTGATGATGGCTGTACCCTTCGCAATGGGTCGCCAGCGCCTCATGATGCGGCGGAGCCAATTACTACACCAAGGCAGCCAAATCCTGTTCTGGTGAGGGAGTGCATTTCCAGAGGTGTTCATCGAATAAGTTGCACCCCAAACCTGTTTATGCAATTCCATCGCCACGCAGATTTTCGTTTTCTTTTTTTTTTTTAAATCCAATGGGGAATTGTGCAGCACCGGGATTCGAGCCACGATCCTCTTGCACGCGAGGCGGATGTTGTACCTCTACACCATCACTGCAGCTCTTTATCCACAAGTTATCCACAAAATATTGTTACAGATGAAGGAGGAAGAAGAGGACAGTAGCGCGGGCAGGAGTGCGCGCACTAGGCCCGCACACAGATTTATTATACGTCATCTCACGACAATCGAACATCTTCTCTCTGTCCTCTGTTCTCCTGTTGTCATCGCTTGCCGCCACATAACAATATTGCACAGAGAAGATAACAGCCATAATGGGAATAATATGCCTACGACATTCTTATTAGCAGCGAAATATCAGTAAACTAGAAACAAATGAAAATTAAACTTTTCAGTAGACAGCAGGTGATGCCCTGGGCTAGATTTATGACTGAAATAAGGTCTGAATTGATCTGAATTGATCAAATACAAAAGCAAATAATGTAGTACTGAATTCAGGCATCAGAGCACAAGGCAGTAGTATTAGGAAACCTCGAACATTTTCCAACTATTTTGAAGTTCGAGAATGCAGGAGAATGGGCCATATTAATAAGGCAAGCAAAGAGGTAACTATTAAATTAGGAGTGTGCAAATATTCTAAATGTAGAACATAACAAATTCTAAATTTAGACCACAGAAGTTTGTATTTGATATAAAAAATGCATACAGTTGAACCCAGATATATCAAACGTAGATATTTCGAATTTTGGTTGTATCGAACTCACAGATTATAACCTTGAAAATCGCATGAAAAAGTATAGGAAAGTTGTGTCGTATATGGAACTCCAATTTCACCAGTCATTTGATATACCTAATTCCGCACCACGCACTGGAAGGTGCTCCTTCCCCAAAAATGAACGCATCATCTAAGTCACCGCAACGACCGCCATTCCCACGACTCAAATTCATGTGAATGGAGATACGTGTGTGAGCACAGCTTTAGTGCTCTTTCATGACTGTGAGATTGAATAGCATCTTGATTCCCATGATTAGAAGTGTTTGGGCAGGTGCGTGCATCCAGCAGAGTTGGAAGTGGGCTTGAGCATTTTGGAGCAGCTCAGGGAGCAGTAATAAAGCCAATTCGGAGCAGCTCTGGAGCAACAAAAGGAGAGTTTGGAACATTTAAAGTTTTGGAGAATGTTTCTAGGGTCATATGCTTTCATTAATTACAAGTTCTTGCAGCCAGAGCTACGCTGGCCACAGCCTTGCCATTTCGCCGTACCTGTCCGAAGATCACGTGCCTGTCAAAAGAAAAAGAAAAAAAAAGGGAGAAAAAGAAGAGAAAAAAAAAAGAGGAGGAAAGAAAGGAGAAAAAAAAGTAAAAGAAGTAAAAGAAAAAGAAGAAAAAAAAGAAGGAAAAGGAGAAGAAGAGAAAGACAAAGATAACTCTGTAGTTGGCAGAGGCGAACGACGAGTTGTTAGGACAGAAGGTTCGTTCGAACGTTGTGATGGCGGCGTGCCACAGAATTCGACATAGAGACGATGTCATACCTCTATAAACCCGAATGAGAATGGTCAACGACGAGAGGCAAGGTGTGCTCATACGTGAAGCGATTCCCCTGTGGCATAAATAAAGCTGGAACCATAGAGTAAACCATTATGTGGAAATTCCATGTCTCTACTTTCAAGCCAGAACCTAAGCGCAGCCATGCAGAATGCTCTCGCATAACTCCAGGTTTAGCCACAAGCTAAACCACAACTAATTTGTTTTGTTCCTGACACACAAAAGTACCCAACTGTTCTTGACATACAGAAGTATCTCATTTGATTCCTTTCTATTCAATGTTCAATGCTTTGCTGTCTACATCCGCATCTCTGACAAAACAAACAGCCAAAACATGTACAGATAATTAAAATAACAGAACTGACCTGTGAACAAAGAAAGACTAGCAGCAAACCGAAAGCTCACTTCTACACTTCATGACTGAACTAGGTCTGCTAAGTCTGGCTATTTTCACATGATAAATTCAAACGTAATGTCTAGCACTTTGATGTGCTCAAGCACTCCGACTAGTTTGGAGTTCACACCGATGAGCAGCACGTCTGCTATTTTGATTGCCACAAATTTAAAAGTAAAATCAGACATCGAAATAGCCATAAGACTAATGTCGACGTCCAAGAGATGTGACGTCATGCCAACCGGAAGTGGATGTGCTTCTGACTTAATGAGGCAAATAAATGTGTGACGGTGATCAGAAATGGGTAATGAGTATCAAATAATCAAGTGAAAAACATAATTAGGGCCCAAAAGAGCAAAAAATACCAAACAAATGTGCAAAATGGCAATGCATATGTAGTGACATCACAATGATGTTGCCATGGGGACCGCCGCCGGTGACGTCATGGCGCAGCCTAACACGCGTGACGTAATCAACACCCAGCGGAGCACCTCTCTTGCCAGGAAGGAGGCGCTGACTGCCACCGTGATGTCGCGACGCCCAGTGGCGCCATTCTCCTATGCCAGCCACTCTCTCGATGCCGGCACATTACGTGGTGCTTAACTGTGTGCTGCGTGGACGTGTTGGAGTGTAACAGTACAGAGAACGTAATACAGAACACCAGAAAAAGAATGAGAAATAGAATCAAGAGAGCAAAACAGGAAAGGCAAAGGGAGGCAAATAGGAGCGAAGATACGCAAAAAGGAGCAACGAGTGTCAAGGAGGCTTCAATGTTTTTTGCATTCCTTAAATGCAGCATCTACAGTGCTCACAGAATTCTTAACCATACACATGTCTACATAAAGAAGCAGGGGAGAAGTAAAACTGTTAACTAATGTGGTCAAAAACTGGTCGAAAAAACTCGCAAACACCAGCTGTAGTCTTTGGCAAAGGAGGATGAAATTCTAGTTATGCCACACAAACGTCTGCTAAGAAGTTCGGGCTCTATTAAAGGCTCTAAATTTTAATTTTGAACAGCTTTCATCTTTGATTCTGCCCATCCATCACTTCCTTTGCTAGGACATTACTAAATCACTGCACAAAGTATGCCAGTCATCAATACAAACTTACAAACACAATCCTCACAAACACTGGATAACACTGATTTTCAGGCACCTCCCATTGGCATCCACAAAAAAATCCCATAACAGAATAAACTTGACACCTTGTATAGCTCCTTATACCTACTATAGGGAGCTATACAGTTGTTTCTCAGTTCCATGCTATCAAAAGAGTATGCTCACAAAAATGCCTTTTCCCTCTCTAGTAACAACAGGTGTGTGACACGAAGCTTTGGGGCCAAATGCTTACTGGTGACAAATCCTGAGAAAGTCCAATTGATCCAGCCACCAATGACAATCATTGGCAGAACATTGGTCAGGTTCCCCTTCAGCATATCGGTCATGACCGAGGGGTCAGTCATCGGGTTCTGCATGACGGGCGCCCGCTTCTGCGTCTTGAAGTAACCAGTCTCCTCGTTGTTGAAGAAGTTCTTGCGCATTAAGAAACTCTGCAAGAGTGAAGACAGTAACTGGTCAGTTAAAGCCCTAGCTTCAAGGCTGGCTGAGACCTCTTCTCTGACTACATCACTGACAGTTAATAAAACAGCAACAAATTTATTCAAAAAGTAGTAAAAATCTGGATTCGCACTCCCACACCTGTTCTCACAACTTCAAACGAAGGTAGCTCACTTCCCAGCTATCCTCTCTGTGAAACAGGCCAAATTCCAGATGCCAATTGTGTTCGTACTCATTTCCAATTTAAATCTTACATTTCCCACCCTGGTGGCTCAGTGGTTTAGGCACTCAACTGCCAAACCCAAAGAATCTAGTCCCGGCTGCGGTGACCGCTTTCGATGGAGGCGAAAAGAAAGACGCTTATATGTTGTGCAATGTCAGTGCACGTCAGCATCATTAGTATGTTAATGCCCGTTAAAGAACCTCAGGTGGTTTAAATCTCCAGAGGCCTCCACTACATTTACCCCATAAACCGAAACATTACAGTTAGCTCCTAATGACGCATATTACGTATAATTGAGCATGTCAACACTGGATATATGCAATAGCTCAGTCAACTCGTGACAGGTTTCAGGAATGAAGTAATAACATCCATGCATAGATTTCTTTTCTATCGGATATGGAGGATACACCTCTGAAGTGCTACTACAAACTGCAAACTTCAAAGCGAAGTTCGAAAAGGTGGTCGTACCTGCTTTGGTATGTACTTTCCATTTTCTCTTAGAAACCTGCTGCGAATGAGGGCTTGGCTAAAAAGAAAAGAAGGGGGGGGGGGGGGCAGCAACACTAGATTAGTTTGGTTGGTGGGGTCTAATGTCCCAAAGTGACTCTACACTAGATTAGTAATGTAGTGCTAAACGAACCTCAGTAAATGAGTTTTCAGTACATTTTGACACCACGGCGCTTGTTCTAGTCATAAGATATCAAAGGAAGTATATCGTGGGTAGCATTTTGAGCACGCACGGAGTTTGCTCAATACACGTAGATAGCGTAGATGTCGAAGAAAATAGAGCACCATAACAAGCAGTTCTTAAAAGTAAAAACGTGGTCGGTTGATTACTCTGTTAATTTTCATAGGAGTATGAGCTACACAAGCAAATGTTCATTCAATTTTTGCTTATAAGCAATAACGGCGACACTAGCCAGCAAGCAATGCCGATATGATTGTCGAAACCAAGCAACGTATCAACAAAGTTGAGGCTAGATTTTATTCGTTAGGGCGTTAAACTCGGATAGTCATTTCGCGATAGTCGAGCGTTTTCTCATAATGAATATGATAAATTTCTAGAGTTTAACAACGCCAATGTAATACGTAGCAGTTTCAAAGAATATCGTTTCACCAGCATGCCAGTGAACACCGCATGCCTGTTCAGGAGTCGAGCTTTTAGGTCGTTCCTTACCTATCCTGGACTTGCTGCAGTTCGACTTTCTTGGTTGACGAAATTAGGATGGACACATAGTGCCTCACTATACCAATGAGGAAAGTGATTACTACAATGGGCAAGAAAACCCATATTCTGATATCCGGATCCAACAGCAGTTCCGCCATGTCTGAAAAGTTGATAGTTGATGGCCGCCGCAATCCGCCGATCTGCAAATCCGCCGTTGCTTTCGCTTTCAACGCTTCGCGCACTTTTTTGCGTGAAAGGGCCTGATTCGGTAAATATAAATTAAACAAAGTGTTTATTTGTAATCTTTAGTAATTCGTAATAAACTTTAATGTAATAACACTTTAGTCAGAAAACTCAAATGTCAAACATCTCCAAAATATATCAAGGTAAACCCAATGGTAAACCGTTGCTAGATTAATAAAAACCGATATATAGTAATAGCAAAATGTGTACATGTGCTCTATTTGGCTGCATTGATAACATGAATGTGTTTACGTTTTTGTGCGAATAGCAAAAAGTCAGGCAACACTGTTTATTTTTATCTTTTGTTTATGGTAGTTTGTTTTGGTCGTGACGTATCATTTGCGTATCAGCTTGCGTAAAAAAAAAAAAAAGAAAGAAAGAAAGAAAGAAGGGGAGAAGCAAAGAGCGAAAGAGCTCATCTTCTTTTACAGCCTTTCCTCTCTCTCAAAATTTTCTCCTCGCCTGTTCCACTACTCGCAGCACAAGAAAGAGCCGAGCCGACCGCCGACCTGCTTCAGAAACGCAGCAGTGCGAGAGTGTGCGAGAGTGTGTGTGGAGGTGGCGCGTGTGTAGTAGTGAGTTATGCGAGAGAAGTGATGTCCTCCTGTACTACAGCTGCGAACCGCATGAACTTGGCTGCCCTGCAAAGAGTCGACTCTGCGGTGACCGAAATTATCGACAACGCAAGCCAAGTAGCCCTGTACAAGTTCGCCCCGGCGACTAACGGCTGGGTGAGCCACCCATGTCGAGTTTTTGTCCTCCCTCGCCCACCTTTAACCAATGCTGGCCGCTCTTTCCTCAAACAATAGCTCGCCCGACGACCGCTGTTGCAGGGCGATCGTTGTCCGTGTGTAGTGGCCACGAATCACATCTCCGTCAAGGCTTAGTTCCGTACTTTGATTGCGCTCTCATAAAGCTAAACCTGTCGCTGGAAGTGTCTTTATCAACGCGATTCGGATGTTCCGTTATTTGAAGACGCTTGGTGAGTAGGCATAACGCGACCACGGGCCCGCATATGTAAAGCCCTGTCGCGATTGGTATTGGGCTATTTTCAAGAACATTGAATGCGATCGTACCCTAGATTAAGCAGGTTTTAGAACGTTGGGTGCTGTGTGCGTCGTTAGGCAGCTGTCGGAAGCGCGCAACCAACAAAAGGCAGAACGGGACTGCGGTGACGAGGAAACGTTGGACTCGCTAGCATGATTGTGCAGCGCTTCACGCCGTCGACAAAAACGAAATTATCGCGCGTGTGAGCATCCGAAACCGTTGCAGTGGTTCCTAACTGGGAACTAATTCGCGTATGAAATGTGGCTGGCTCGAAACGGGCATTGTTTTCCGAAACGACCGATATCGGTCAACTGTCCTGACGCATTGCTTTGAGATCGACCTCGGAGGGTTTGTTTTCCTTGCGCACTGCACTGTAAATGGTTGACAGTTCGAGACGTAAAATGGCGCAGTTTTCTTAGCGCTCTGTTTGTTTCTTTAGCAGTTGCAGTTTGTCAAGTTTTGCTGCGAAATAGAGCGTGCAGTTTTGTTGCCGTGTTGTCGCTAGCGTTGGTTTTTGTTCTTTTTACATCGGAATTTTTTGGTCGTTGCGCGTAACACAAAAAGCTGGCCGGTGTGGATGCGTGGCAAGTTGTAGGTGTGTGTATATTTACAACCTTGCATCGCGGCACAGGTGTCGGCTGACATGACGGTGCATGATATATGCATTGCACATTCGAGAAGAAAAACAAGGTGGGCAACTTCTAGAGTGGATTGGCTTCCATGTTTACTGTCATATTCACGACCCCAGATATGCAGTGTTGCTACACTACTGTGTTCACTTTTATGGATTACATCATATGCTACGGAAACCATAAAGAAGTCTAACTTGGCGCATTTGTGCATCAGCTGGTTTTGCTGTCGCTCCAGTGACTTCTTTCACAAAAAAAGTACTCGATGCCTTCCTGAAACCTTCATCCTCTGCTACCACATTCATAATGTTAATCAGTGTATTTACTTTGACCACGTAAAAATTAGATTACCACAAATACGTCACTGTTATATGCACTTGTTCTTCTCGTGTGGCCACAGAATGCACAGTTGCAAGCTGTGAATGGTAATTTGTCAAGAAGGCTTATAAGACGTTAAGCCATCAATACATTTGATTTGCTGTGTCAAGGGGTCATCCTTTCCTCAGCAGTGATTCGCAGCTTTCGTGGTTGCTTCCATTCATGGGCGAGTGCATTAGTTACTGTGACATGTGACCTCATATAGTACAAGCTGTTTGTTGACCAAATATGTTAGGAAGGTAATGCCATTTCTATACTGTTACATTCCTTCATCTGTTCCTGTGCTATCGGAAATTAATGTACAGCTCATATCCAAATTGCTGGGTATAGTTATTGTTGCGTGATTATGTTCTCTTGTTGCTGCTTTAAAGTGACAAGCTGCTTACATGAGCATTCATTAAAATGCCATACCAAAAATGCTAGACCTGATAGCATTATTGGTATAGAGCTGCAGTGTTCAGCAATTGCTTTATTTGCATCTGTATTCTTTGTGTATCTTGTGCTTTCCCCACTTACTCATGCAAACCTTTGAAAGAAAAAAAAGAGTATTGCAACGCTGGCGCTAACAAATGCCGTAATTATAATTTCAGATAACCCCACTTGTGGCGTTATTGGAAATCAGCCTAATAAAAAGCAAATAGTTTTTAGCAGCTGCTCTCATTCTGCTGATATGCGAATTGTCGCAAATATGTGTAGTTCGACCTGTTTGAATACCCATTCTTTTCTGTTGACAATTATCTCAAAATCTGCTCCTGTACCTGAACCCTTCTGTTTCACGCACAGAGATGTAAATGGCTCGAAACCTTTCACAATTCATTTACGCTCACCGAACGTCAACCTCCTTCTTCTATAAAACAAATTTCTGTCGAAATAGTTATTTTTTGTTATTAGATCTCATTCCTCAATATGACAACTTGGCTGCAATTTCCTTGAGTAATTTCATAATGTCGGCCGTCATTTTTTGTTTCAGACAAGTGACCCTTTCACCTGCAGGGTTTTAATATGTTGCTTGCAGCACCAGCTTTGTTGAGAACAGCCCTAAACATTATTTTTTTTTTCTTTTTTTTTTTTTTTTTTTTTCAAATGTGGCGTGCACAATTATAGACGCTACACCAAGATGGGCTAACGTAAAATTAGAGCAGCTGGCTCAAAGAGCTTTTGGAGTGGCAAAAATTTCAGTAAACGTATCACTGCTTGAAATTTGCCTATGCTTAGTATATTGTCACGACTCCAGCCCCAGGGCGCCGCGCGGCGCTAGGCACATGGCATTATAATTAATAATTACGTTTATTCTACGACAGTTTTGGTTTCAGGTTGCCAGACAAAGGGTTCAATGTCACCGGCTAGGTCCACATTCCGAGTTTGCGTCATTTTCAGAAGTGTCATTGTCCTCCTGACCTCGATTAACCTGATTTTGGAAACACCAAAACTGGATGTCACGGCCACCTCCTTTTCCCGATGTTTCTGCCAGTCGGGCGACTCGGGGCCAGGGCGATAACAACGCTGCTGAAAACAATATATACTCGGAATACGGACCCTATTGTGAGGTCACATGACGCATACAAAAGCCTGCAATATGTTGTCTGCTTTGTAGTTTGTGCAAGCTCCTAAACTGAGTTGCTCCGGAAACTGGAATGACAGCAACTGGACAATGAACTATTGTGCTGCAGTTATTGTTGGTCTCGCATGATCTCGTACTAGCTTGTAACATTGAGACCTTGGTTAGCCAATCTCAAACCAAAACCGAAACTATATCTTGCGCATAATTCTAAAGCAGAAGTGGGGTAAGAAAACAAAAATTGATGTCTGTGTCCTTTTAAGCTTCATGTATAAACAAGTTGCATGTTTCATTGCTTTGCATAGTAGCAATCGATTCTATTGCTTGGTACACTCCTTTGTTAATGGGAGGTGGGTACAGCTGTAATTAACGATTTCAGGCTATTCATGTTATTGATGGTGTACTACTACTCACATAATATATGTGATAATGTGTCACTTTGTGTGCAGTATTTGAACGTAAACAGGCCTGTATTTTGCACAGAGGTGGACCATATTGGTAATAAAACGAATTGAGCTTCTCCATCACTCACATAAAAGTTCTTGGGAGCTTGTGAAAAAGAATTTTCTTTTCGGTTAACTACTCAAAAATTGCACAAAGCTGGTTGCTTGCATTAATCCGTTTCTTGCAGACTGAACGACCTGAATTATTGTCCCTAAAACAAACAAGGCAGGTTATTGAAATGAAGCTGGCAGCATTTGTAGTCTCCATACTGTGGCTTTTTAACTGTGCAGTAGCAGTAATCACCACTAATTCCACTTAATGACATTTGTAACTTGCTTGAAGTATTGCATAGTTTTATGTAGCAAGGGCCTTCTTGTGAAATGGTTGTAGAGAAGTGTTCATAGTACACAGGCAACGTTACAGAATCTGATATTAAGGTTTGCGTCGCTCTGTAAAAGGTAAATGGTGTGGTTGTACATACAAGAAGGTTGCATGAGAAGTAACTGGTTTGGCAGATAATCCAAGAAAATAGGACCTTTGTGATGAAATGTAAGTTACGGTATATTTTTCGGTTGATATTTTTTTATTGTACTGTTTCTCTGCTTTTCTTATCCTAATTGTTATTCTTCCACTTCTTATGTGCAGGAAAAAACTGAAATTGAAGGGGCATTGTTCATCTTTGAATGGTAAGTATCATAGACCTTTCCTCCTTACTATGTTCTTACAGCCAAGTGCTTGAAATAGTTGTCACCATAGATTGCAGCTGGAATCTTGCACGGGATAACTACCATTGTTTGTGAGGCATAATGCTTTGAAAACTTGCGTAAACACCAGCAGCCTTTCAACCATTTCTCTGTTATAGTCATTTCTGCCCAGCTTTAAATCAGCAGGCATAATGTAAGACCTACCTTAAGGTTCCTGTTGTAATAGTGGCCGTGTAAAATTGAACATACGTGTGAAAGAGCGCATTTATAAAGCATGCAACAGTGAATGCACCTCAAATTTGGATGCCAGGTTCAATGAAATGTAACCAGCGAGACTCCTCTGCAATCTGTGTTGAAATCCTTATTTGCTAGTTTGTCAACTGTCCTAGTGCTGTGCACGGGCTCGGTCCGGGCCTGGCCACTCGGAAGCCCTTTCGCTCGGTCCGGGCCCGGGCCGTAGTATATTTATCTTGAATCTCGAACACATGTAGCATTTGCGAATACAGTCATAGTGTGCTGAGCGTTTAGAATACATAGCATTTTCCCGTGTCCTCCCCACGCGAGAACTTCCGAGTTCTTTCCCAGCGTCGACCTGCCTTTCGTCCCAGCCTCCTCGCCGCACAGATCTTCGGTAGCAGTCAGTGACCGAGCAGAAGGTCCACTTGTGGGCTATTTAGTTTCGAGTTTTGCATCTCCGCTTTGATAACATAACACCGGCACTGACGTTTAGGTACCATGCTGTCGCCTATCACACGTCTATGTTGTGGCTTACTCCTGCCTCGTTTGAAGCGGAATATAGCTCAAAGCATCTGTGGTGTAAGAGTTTCCTCTTGTTTCTCTTGTAGCGAAAATTTCAAGTGAAAGGAACACGGTGAGCCAGGTAAGCTCACCGAGTACTTGGCCACAAAGCCAACCCCTTGTTTAGGTTTAGAGCTATCACGCTTTTGGAGAAGCAGACAAGCTGCTTACAGAAAACAGTTGTAGCACCAGAAAAAAATTCAGCTCTACTGAGTTCATTATCCAGGAGCGCCGCAATGCCTCAACTCAATGGATAACTTGTTACTTTTGCACTGTAAGTTAATTTTACGTGCATACTGTGCCCTGTATATTAAGCAAATTTGTCATTTCAAACTTGAGAACTTGAAATTTTAAGATCTTGGATAAACCTGTCATCCTGAAATCATTTTTTTCTTTTTCATCGCTTCAAGTGCAATTAATTATAGGATGGCGGGCTGGGGCCTTAAATCTAAGCGCCAGAGCGATCGCAGTCCCTATCCGAGTCGGGCTAGGCTCTGGTCTGTAGCGTCAAGGCCAGGCTTGGGCCCAAAATTTTGGCCCGTGCACACCTCTAAACTGGTCATTCCTGGCAGTAATGGCTTCAATGCCTTTGACATTGGTCACTTAAGCAAGTTTTTTTTTTTGTGTGTGTGTGTGTGTTATGGTTATGCAAGTTTTAATTAAAATTTTATTGATTTTTGTTCTCAAAATGAATTCAACATGCATTTGAGGGCGCTGGATGAGAACAGCATGGGCGGCTCCTAAAATAAATATTACCATAATGAGACACAAGTCGCTGCATGACAACAGCTGTTTAGATTTCTGTTGCCGCAAGTGGAATCCATGCTGCTCTCTTAAGCCAACACAATAGTTTTCACAGAATGTAGCCCTCTCTGTTGGGATTTGTAAAAACTGTTGTCTGAAAATTAACTGGATGTCGAAGTTAGTGTCTCCACTGTGTGTCACTTTCCTAAATTTAAAGCACCACTGTCAGCTGCTTCGTTTTTTATTTTGCGTCAAAGTGATTGGGATGCACAGCAGAGAATGAAAGTTAGTCGATAGTGACAAGCACAGGGACGAAAGCAGAGGAGGATGGCATGGGGGAGGCAACAGGGGAAGAATTCAGTACGTACGTACCTTAATATTTCGAGCAAGCACCCCCCTCCCCGTCCCCCATACCACATCTCTCTGCTCCCTACCCTTAGCAGTCACCTTTCCTAAGCAATACTTCGAGCTCAATCCAGTCCAAAAAATCCAAACTAATCTGAATTCTCAAAAGGATCGCAAACAAAAATGGCACCCGTATGGCACTGACTCGTCCGTACGCGCATATGCCGAAAGGCTGGCGGAGGGTATCGGATTGTCATCGCAGACTAGGAATCTAGTGCGCTCAACCCAAAAAGCAGATGAGTGTCTAGTGTTGTAATTAGTTGCCTTTTTTTTTTTTTTGTGCAACGACACATGAGCCCCCATTGAGACAGAAAGCCAGCAGTGTCATACACTTGCCACCTGCAACCTGTCATAGTTGACAGGTGGCAAATGGGAGAGAGAGAAATGCTCGGCCCCTCTTGTAGGGAGGGAGAGGCCAGAAGATGATTGTCATGGGAAGATGAAAGATTTTAATCAATTTAAAAGATGTTTGTGGTGGTTCATTTTATGTGCAGACTCGCATTGTGTGGGTGGTAGTGCGTGTTATGTGTGGTACATATTTTATGCGTGGCCATACATGACAGCTCACAGTGAGTTTATTATGCTGTCGTGTTGTTACAGCTAGTAGTAATTATGTTATTTCCTCCTACTTATTTCAAAACAGGTGCGTTAAGTTGCACAACCTAGCTGTGTCTTTTGTTTTTGCCGTCCTTCCTTCATAGTTCGCTCGAGTTTTTCCATTTTGTTTATTCTCTGATGGGGCACACCTCTTTTGCCATTCTGTCTTCTTTTACAAAGGTCAAAGACTCCCAGCCATGGCCTTTTTGTTATCAACCGCCTGAGCACGACCAATCTTCTGGAGGTGATCACACAAGACGTTGAGTTCCAGACACAATCGCCGTTCCTCCTCTACAAGACAGGCTGTGAGTGTCGCACTTTTTGACAGACTCCGTGGTGCATCTCGAGGTTGGACGGCAGCCTCATTGAATTCTTGGATTTTTGCATGTCCCATAAAGCATGAAATCACGAGGCTTGTAGTCCAGTTTGCTCCGACTGAACATGTCTAACGTCCCTCAAGTATCTCTCAAAAGGACAGCATATAGCGGTTAGGAGACTTAAGTTGAGGATAACGCAGAGAGCTATGCTATAGAAAATCATTATTTTAACTTTAGCACATTAGTTAAAGCGCTCGACTGCTGCGCTCAAGAACGTGGGATAGAATCCCGGCCGCGGCAGCCACTTCTTGACGGAAGCAAAAAGCGTACAAACCAAGTAGTCCTAATCAGAATCAAGAAGAAAGAATTGGCATGGGTAAAATGAGTAGTGTGAAGGCAAGATAACCGATGTTCGCAAAGGTTTACAGACTGGATTCCAAGAGAAGGCAAGCATGGCAGGGGTCACTAGAAAGTTATATGGGCAGAAGAGATTAGGAAGTTTTCGGAGGGTCAGGTGGACGCTGCTGGCACAGGACCGGGTTAATTGGAAGGATATGGAAGAGGTCTTGGCTCTGCAGAAGGCGTGTTCAGGGTGATGATGCTAAATATGTCTGCTTGTATTTGAACGCATTTAAAAAGTGTCCTTCTGCTCTTTTTTGGAGCTTTTTGCTGCAAAAGCATGCTACTACGTAATGGCTGTAGTTGGATGTTGCACACTGCTAGTGGGTCAGAGAAATCCAGTTAGTCTGTTGTAAATATAGTAGGTTTTCTGTAAGTTCCAGTTGCATTTTCCAGCAGCCCAATTAGACTTTCCAGCGTACCTTGAGAGAAGTGGCACATGCTCAAGCCATTGTTACGAGTCTTTGCGATGATGGCAGAAGCTCGAAATCCACTGCACCCCTTGGAGCACTTGCTCTTAGAACCACTGAACGGAGAGACGAAGGTAGGGGAAAGCAGGGACGCCGTATCGTTTTGCCGTTACCACAAACTTCATTACAATTCATTGAAATCAGTTGTTAGTTTATGAATGGCCCTTGAGTCTGTGCATTGTAAGGGACCAAGAGTGGTGACTTTTATTTGTTGCACGATGTCTGTTCTTTTTTTTTTTTTCCCCCACCCAACCGCTAGCTTAAACAATATAGGGGTTGGGAGCTTCGTCAATCCACAATTGCGACTTTTTTTTCCTTCTCCTCAGCCATGTATTTGACTGGAAAATAAACCTTACCTTATCTTACCTAACTCTTAGTTGGTGGATAAGTCATCTGCATGTAATTAGTTGCTTGCATTGCATCATTACATAATGATGAAATTGAACTCTGGGGCAATATCGTTGATGTCTTCCAAGCATTCATTCTTTCTATTTGTTTGGGTATGTAATGTCTGGACACTTGTAAAAAAAACTTTTGGTTGTAGCCTGCAAACAAAAAAATCTCGGGAAGCGCCCCTTAACTGCATTTTGTGTTAAAAACCAATCCACCGGAAGTTCGGAATAGCCGACTTTGGTACAGCGTTTTCTAGAAATTGGTAATCTGTCAAGTTAATTCGCGAAATATGTTGCACTTCTGATTCCAGTCGTCATGATGCTGAGTGGTGACGAGCAATCTTCGTGTGTATTTGTGTTAACTCTGTGGCTACGATGTTTAGCTCCGAAGCGAGAGATCTTGAGCTTTCAAAGGTGGCCACACTGTATTTTGATGCAGATGCGAGAAACACAGAATAAAATTGTGTCATTATTGGTGATTTAAGTCTTTTTACGAGAGGCCACGTTAAAGTATGTGCAGCTGGGCTCACCGTTTAGAGAAATAACATTTACCATCCTCGTTGGCTAATGCAAAGCGCTTCAATTGTGATGCGACGAGGACCAACCTTTTCCAAGAGGGGTCACCGCTGGTCACAGCGTAGATTCGGAGATAAAGGTACTATATTATGTTGCGTGCATAGGGTCTGGAGTGCCCTGTGCTGCCCTTCATGCTTTTCGTGCCCTCTCACTCGGCGTCCTTCGCCCTTGTGCAGCGGGCATCCACTGCATCTGGTTCTACGACATAGAGGAGTGCGAGAGAGTTGGAAGACTTTGCCAGAGGTGAGTCGAGAAGGAACTGAGAAGAAAAGAGGCCTGGGTCAAAGGTCAAACTGTGCCCTACTCACTTGGTGGTACGCTTGCAGCCTAGCGAGCACCGGCAGAATGTCCTCCAGGTCGTCCAAGTACCGCCAGCGCTGCGCCTCCGAGAGTGACAGTCTGCACCAGGCCTCCTCACTGGCCACTCCCAGTGCCCCGCAGAATGGTGCCACCAAGGACATTGTGGCCCTCTTGTCCAAGGCAAAGGACCAGTACAACATGGTGTGTACCGCAGACGGGGACACCGCACCTTGTGTAGAGTTCTTTCGAGCTGTCATTGGCGTCATCAGTGAAAAATCACGGGCATGACGCTGGCAGGCGATAGCTGGCGGCTGACATGGCGAATCAGTAACTGGATATACAAGGATTGCCTTGATACCAGAATAAGCCTGCCAGGACCCTTGTAGTTACATTATCCTTACGCCTCACAGGCACATACATACGGCTTGGTTAAAACGGGGCTTTATATGTGGGCTTGTAGCCTACACTATCGTGTCATTAAATGTGAAGCATAATAAGTGTCCCCCATAATTTTGTTTCAAGAGCAGTTTTTGTCGAGGTTAGCCTAAAACACATAGAGCTTTAATACATAAAAGACTTGGGAAAATGAACTCGTGCGGTATTTTTGAATCACCTTTGGGGGAAATGAACTCATGCGGTACTTTTAAATCACCTTTTTCCTGTCACTTAGGGTTCAGCAAAAAAGGGAAAGGGATTGCCTCATTACATTTGTTTGTGCTAAGAAGCCCTGCTCTGGTGTCTGTCCCGAGGAAGGCAGTTACTGTGCCTTTCCTCGCAACCACCGAACCAATTGTTGTGGCACCTTGGTGCATCTCGAATCCCCGCAGAAGAAGGCTGAGACCTCGTCTAACGGGCACAAGCAGCACCGGAACCCGGCACGGGCTCGCGGCAGCCGGACTTTTGTCTCATCGACCGCGGCAGCAGCAGCATTGCCTGCGAGTGGTCCGCGCTCCGAGGCCATGAGCAATGGCCATGTCACTGCGCCGTCTCCTCCAAGCGTCTTGCACAAGCCAACTCCTTTGAGGACGACGAATGGCATCGTCCCTTCGACAGCGAGCGTGGAGGTGGTGCCTTCAACGCCACTCAGCGTGGAGTCGCTGTTTGCCGCGGTCGGCCACCGGAGGGAACCCGAGGTGGTGAGAGAGGAGGAAGACGCGAAGCAGGCCTTGCTTCGGGCACTGCTGGCCAACCCGGATAACCGTGTGGAGCATGTGGAACGGATTCAGCGTAGCCAAGGTGATAGGCCTCAATTCGTTGGTGGTTAACTTCCTGTAATGTTCAGTCTAACGTGTACCGAATGCAAATAGGTGAAGTTCTTGTTTGTGCTTTCCACGGCACATCTACTCCTTTCATGGTTGCACGAATTGCTTTGGGACTGTTTTCAATATTTTACCGGCGCTTCGACAGGGGACGAAGAACAAGAAGAGACGACAAGACAAGCGCTTGTTTCTTCTTGTTCCTCGTCCCCTGTCGCAGCGCCGGTGAAATATTGAAGATGAACCAACTAGCTCAAATCTCTGTGTTACTTTGGGACTGTATTAGCAGATTTGCCGAAAATTTTGTAGTGTGGTGTAGGCTCGCCGGTTTATAAACAGGAAAAAAAAAACAGTAAATGTCATGCAGCTGGCTTGTTAAAATTGCCGTCCGTGACAACCCCTGTGTTTCTGTTTTCTGGGGAAGTGGACTCGCTGGAAATGTTGCTACTATTGGCCACTATATACCTGAGCTCCACCGATATCCCGTGGAATCTCGCGGACACATCTTGCGCATAATTTCTGCACACACATTCTGTGGACGCCACTTATAAGCTTTTGCATGCTTTCGCCTTACAATCTATTCTGTGGGTCCCCAGTTGCCCTTTAAAGCAATCCTGAAGCTGGGAAAGCAGTTTGTGCATCTTTGTAATGGACAAGTCAACCAGTTAGAGCGCTCATGGTCCCTGGTGTCCCCCCCTCTTTGTTCTAGCAGACGTGGGGACAGGTGGGGAAGGGTTGTGTGAGCAGCCGCGGCTCCGTGCGGCCTCCTGCCAGGCCAGCATGTCAGCCTGGGAGGTGGCCGACGACCTGCGGCACAGACTGAACCTGGGCGGCCATGCGTCCTCCACTGAGGGAGGAAGCCCCCCGCTGTTGCTGCCCACCGTTGTGACGCCTGCCATGTTGGAGCTTGGCCTGAGCAATGGCGAGCGCATCTCGCCACCGACAGCTCTTGGGGACCAGCTTCCTGTGGCCAGGGAAACATGCAAGGTGAGCATGGTATGGGTGTCCATTTTGTAATGGGGCAGCAAAATTTGCTTTTTTTTTTTAATGTTTTTATTTGTTCTTAATGTGAATGAGCAAAGCCCAGTTACACGGCATTTATTGGCACAGCATATCATCATTTGCAGCAGCTCCAGAAAGTATCCCGAGTGCATACGAAAGTATCCGCAGAAGCCTGCCTCTTCGCTTGACATCACAGTTGAAAATTTTGCCTCACTGCCACTCCGGAAGCATGCGTTCAGGAACATCAAACTTGCAGCCCACCCACCACATAGTTTGTCTCTTTGGCATAAATTATGGCCGCGCTACAGTCTGCATGATTAGAAAAGCGGTGTTACCGTAAACTGTCGATGCTCACATGGATGTGGCGTCGACTCTCAAAGTAAAAAAATAAACAAAAAGTTCTTCCTAAGAAGCGTGTAGTAACTGAACGCCGCACTTAGAGCCGTAGAGAAAACATAAACAATGCTATCTCTTGGCCGTATAAATGCGTTCGTACCGCTTGGTTTAGCAGAGCTTTGTGTCTGTGTCAGGTTGCCTTTCACATATGACTGTTTGGTGCAGAGTATGTGTGAGATATTAGAGGAACAAATGGATGGATTAGTAATTGGGCAAATAGCAAACACTGATAAGAATCCGCAAGGAAAGTTGGCAGATGAGAGCCATTAACACTGTCATGTTACACCCTTAAAGGCGGAGCTTCAGTGTGTGTGTGTGTCACCTCTCTTTTGAAGCAGAAGCTTCACTACCCTTGATAGAGCCCATCTTCTGCTAAATTTGACCTTCAGGTGTCCTTGACCTAAGAATGGGTGTCCACAATCCCATGGTGTCCACCCAAAAGTATACTGCAAGTTCCTTTCCCCAAAACCTAACCTAAATAGAGAGGCAGCCCTGGATTATAGGATGTCCGCACAGGTTAAAGGGCCACTGTCCAGGGAAGGCCCTTTTAAGCAAAGGAGCCCAGTGTTTCGATCAGGTACCGGAGATAGTCTGTGCAAAATGCTACAGTGGCACGCGCGCCGTAAAGCATCGAAAATACAATTCAAAGCTCACTCATGCTCTCCTTTGGGAAGCCAGCTTCCCCGTTTCCTGCGCTGGCCCGACGGGCCACAGTAATGACGTACATACCGCGAACGACGTCCATTGGTTCGTCTCGCTGACTGACGGGAGAAGGATGGGTGTCTACCACTCGCTGCGCGCTTTTCCCTCGCCACGGCCAGACTGAATCCAGCGGCACGCACTCCCTCGGCAAAGATAAGCGCTGTCCTAATGCAAAGATAAGCGCTGTCCTACCGTAAATAATGTCCTAATATTCAACTGGTTTTTCTTTTTTTTTTTTTCTTTTTTTTTTCCCCGCGCTTGCGGAGTGCCACTCCCCACCTCCCGCCAAACGCGGAGGAGGAAGGGGAATTTGTCTTGCAGAGGCTAGACGACCTCTGGCAGGAGAGTGAAAAACCTTTGCGAGGGAATGGAAGGAGAGAAGCATGACAGAATCGGGTGATTGCGGTGGCTGTAACTGCGTTATTAGTTACTCTTTTCAGAAACATTTTGCGGCCTTGCGTTCTAGGGGCGAAGTCTCACAGTCACCGGGGAAGAAAATATTTTCGGCCGGAGGGTGGACAGTGGGCCTTTAAAGGTCCCCAGCTGGCCGAAATTGCTCCATAGCCGTCCACAACGGGACCCCTTTCACTCTTTTCATTTTTAGTCCCACATTCCTCCCTTTCATCAAGTCTGACAGATATACTGCGACTTCCCCTCCTTATGAAGTGGGGAGTTGCCCGTCAAACTCTTTATAAACCAAAAATATGAAAACATGAGTTTGATCTGGTTAGGTGTAGGTGTCCACCATTCCGTGGTGTACTGCACCTTCCTTTCCCCAAAACCTAACGTAAAGAAAAATTATTTAAAAAAAGAACTACGGATTGAAAAGGTGGTGTTACAGAGGCTATTCCTGTAACACTCACAGCTTTCGCTCTATCACTAGGTTCAAGCCATCCTTAAACCCCCTCCAACTTTTTTTTCTTTCCAGGGGAATTTTTTCGTCCCCCATATTCAGGCTCCAGCTGCTTCAGATCTGCCGCTCCTGTCTCCAATGGCTTTCACTAAATGGACTGGCTTTTCCTCTGCAGTGCCTTCCTTGCCATCCACCTCAGCACCATCGGCCCTTGGTACGCATCTCTTGTTTCAAAAGCATGTATTTCAGCTGTAAAATTGTGACGCGGAGCAGCTGCATTGGGGGTGAGGTTGGCGGGTCAGAGTGGACATTGCTAAAACTGGGTGCTTATTTTTTTTTTTTTTCCCCTTCCTTTTCTCTCTCTCTCTCTCTCTTTTTATATGCATGGCCTTGTTCAGTCATGGTTAGCAAAAATTTGAACTCTTGAGAATTTCAGTTTGCGGGTGTAGTGATAATTCTGGTGCATTCTCTAAAGAGACCATGAAAGGCTATTTACTAAAGCTACAGAGTGCCCATGAAGGATTTGTATTCCATCGTTGTTTGCACAACATGAAGATTTTTAGGCTAGCTTTACTAACACCGAAAACATTGGCAATTGAAAATGATGCTTCTCTACCCCCTCAACTATATGTACACCGGCATACGAGTAAAAGAAAAATATTAGGAAAACGGGTCACGATGGCACCCCGCCGTGCCCCGTCCTGCTCTTGTCACTTGAGTCCACACTCTGAGAGGGCTCACCATGAAAGCCCAGTTTATTTGTTTATTAATTTGAAAATCCTGCAGGCCAATATTTTGGCCCACAGAGTTGACATTAGTAAAATGGGGGCAGCTACAAAAGTATGGTGGGGCATCGCCCTAATTGGTTGTAAGTGATGGCCAGGAGCGCTTTTTAATTATTACTTGTAAATTGCATGGCTTTTAAATTTAACTCAAATACTCACAAAGAGCATCTCTGCTCATTGGTTGCATTATAATATTATCATAAATGTTATTTCAGGGTCCCTTTAGATATGCAAATGTGTTCAAAAACATTGGCGCCGTATTTTTTGTGCTGTTGACATCTGTGAATTTTTTTCTTTTTTTCCCACAATTCGATTACAATCAACAGTTACAGCTGGTGCACTTGCTTTTCCAACAAGAGGGAAGATTGATATTTCAAGCTTACATGAACATATTGTTACGGGGAAGATCCACAGTCCGAAAACTGTCCACACAACTAAAGTTGATGACAGCACCAATTTCACCACCCTCAGCGTCATCTTTTTTTGGGAGTCTGTCCCACTTCATCATCCTCAGCACGACCAGCGAATACCGCTAAGTAACAGTATGTTGGTTAAATATAAAAAGCTGCGTCGAATAGCTATTCGTAAAGGATAGTACAAAGGGATTTATGTGGCAAGTAACTGGTCTTTAGGTTTAGCTGCACAGTACAATAAAACCGTGTCGATAGAAATTTTTTAAGAAATGCAGGAAAAAAACATTATGCGGGGAAACGTATGATCTAAACCGCCTGGTTTTGAAAAAAATGTAACTGTGAATGAGGTTCAAAGGCATTTAGAGTAGCATTTATAGACATCCAATATACACAATCTTTATGGGCAGGCTGTCTGTGTGCTGCTTTTGACTGTAGTAGCCTTTCAAGGGGAAGTGGTTGCTGTTATTAAGTGTTAGTTACGCATATAGTACAGTAATGTTTGGTGACAGTGTTTGAGCCGCTCTTTCCCCTGCAGGCCCATGCATGAATGGTGAGGCGGCGTCCTGCAGTCAGGAGGATCCCGTGGGGGCTCTCACCAAGGACCAGCTGAAGGACGCACTTATCCACATGCTGCAGGTGAGCGGCTACTCGTTTCTGGCAAGGAGCGTAGTCAACAAACTTTAGTTGCAGCTATCTTCTTGTTGATGGTACGTAGGACATTACTGTGCATGGATCACCACATTGTTTTTGCCCACAACCGCTAAATAATTTGTGATAAGGTTTTCCCCTTACCTCTTTCGACGGGAACAGTCGAGCGATGGCTCTGATGTCGAAGTAAACTCACGAGGGATGAAAAAGAAATGCTATATAATAGCTGCTCGCGCGTGATTCCTGTTCTTGAAGCAGTTTGGCTTTAATGTTGCAGTGAAACAAAAAATTAAATAACGATTACCTTATGTCATAGAGTTTCTTACTCTTACCTGGAGATAAAGCTGTGCTGTCATCTATGGGAGTTTACATAGAGTTTCTAGACGACCAGTTCAGCCACCATGGGTGCTCAAAGCATCATGGGCCGGAAAGCTACCGAATGCAGAACTACAACTTTTGGCCAAAACTAATGCAAAGATAAGCGCTGTCCTACCGTAAATAATGTCCTAATATTCAATATTGTGACTATAAGTTGCAGAAAGAGAGAGAAACAGTGTCAGTGTGAGATTTATCCAATATAAGCGATGGCTCTTTCTCCTATTGGCTTAGTTTTGAGCAGCACAAATACCAATATTTCGCACTTAATAGACACACTTTGAAAAGAAAAGAAAAAAACGTTTTGGAAATATTTATGGTTGTGCAATCACTTAAGGAAGTTTGTAGTGGCAATTCGGGAAACAGAAACCTTTTATTAGTGACGTCTGCTTTTGTGCCTTCGCTACTGTGGCTTTTGCGGTCTATGTACGCACCTCGAGATGATGGTGATGATGAGAAAAAAAACATCATAGTAACGCCACTCCATGCACCCGAGAAAAACCGACTGTCCCGCATCAAGTAGCACACCGGCCCATGGTTCTTAGCGCGGCCATGGTGGCTAAAGTGCAGCGCCCTCAGCTTTACCTCTAGTTAGTGTAAGAAACTCTATGCCTTACGTACTCGCATAGTGAACATACCCCGAACTTTAGCAGTCAAAATCTGGATTTTTTTTTTTTTTCTGCTGCTTAATAAACTTGGAATAGACGAAGTCTGCACGCGTTGCTGGCAGAAGCAGTACGAAAAGCTTCGCACTACGAATCAGGAGCGTCGTGCCTTTAGGGGACCAAAGATTGAAAAGTTTCCTTGTGCAGAAGAGGTTCTGGAATATGGGAACACCGACTAGACACCCATCAACTTCAGCATGTCTATGAACGGGACGGTCAGTGAAAGAGGAACGTGCAGCGTGCTCCTCAAAGCGACGGGCGGCAAAAAGCAGCGTTTCAAGGCTGGCCATTGCGGCAGACAAAAGGAAGTTATCGTCGTATGTCATCTTTAAAAGGAAAACTTTGCCAAAGACCAATTTCCATCTGGGGGCCACTATGTGAACGTGGCCAGTGAGCGACCTGGACGACGAGATTAGCGAATCTAACCAAGAATGAAGTATACGATAAAAATGTGGTTTGCATATAGTGTACGGGCAATTTACTGTGAAAGGTGAGCTTTGTAACGCTTTTTTTTTTCTGTACCGCATTTGCTCATCCCGGAAAAAAAAATTCACAAAATTTACCCAACATCATAAACATATTCCCAAATCTGCTTTGATTAAAAAAATGTGCATTCATTACATGAATAAATATGGCATATCACAGTTTTTTCATCTTGCTCATGATGTAGTCTTAACACTGACGTCATAGCCATTGCTAAGCTGTAGAAACCGAAACAGGTGAGAAAAGATGTCCAATTATAAATTATTTAGCAGCCATAGGCAAATAGCATGTGGTGCACCGTGACAAATAAGATGCACAACTAAAAATTAACTGCCTGTGTGCCTTTAAAGGAATGCCGACGTATCCTCAGGTCAGCATTATTAAGCGGTACAATTAATGCCAGATGTGCTGGTAATTCGACACATAAAGCATGCCAGTGAATGAGCTCCTCCATAGCCCAGAAGTGTTATCACTGAGAAATTTGATGCATGCCTTTTTCTGCGGCTCAGTCGAAATTTGTGGTGTTAAGGGTGACAATGAAACTATGTGGTACGGACTTTACTGTCGCCGGCTGGGAACTCACGTAAAGAAAGGAGGGAAAATCTAACTCGTTTTTTTCTCTCTCTCTCTCTCTCGGGCTGACATATTCAGCCAAGTCGCCTCCTAGTCATCAAAATATAAGCCCATCTTGATTTACCCTTGACGCACCTTTGGTACATTCTAGCTCAGCCTATTCTTGCAGCAGCAGTATAGTAAAACCTCATTAATTCAAAGTCATTGGCACTGTGAGAAACCTTCAAATTAAGCTAGTTTTTGAATGAACTATTTCAAATTAGCAGCATCTTATAAAAAAATGCAGTCTCGTCATGATTGTAAACGTCATCTGCACCATATTCGCTAAGCAACAGCGCCAATGTGTGCTTCTTTCAATTCTCGACAACGGTTTTGTTAGCGCTGCCGTTCTCACCACAGACGGTCAGAAATGTCAAATTAATGCGTTCTTTAAAATGCCTAAACCATTCGTTAATACGCTTGAATTCTTTTTGCCCAAGTTGTAGAGCCAGCTAGTTGGTTTTCTCCCGCAGTGTCGTTCCATTGACGGCGAGGTGGGCTGCGTTTGCTTTCTGCAGCCGGCACGTTCCACATCTTGATATGCGGGAACTCTCACTCGTGAACACTTCGAAGAATGTGTCTTGCCATAGGCCTCTAGTATATCTTCGACTTGTTGCTCAGTATTGTAGCAACGCCGAGAGGGGCACGGCGTGCCTTTTAGCCAACTCACTCTTGGAACAAGCGTTCTTGCCTGCTTCTTAGATCAAGCAGAACTTTTACTGCAGCGGTAACATCTTGTACTTAGGCCTTTCGTTCACTAGTATGGTCTCAAAGCTAGCACTTGTGCACAGCCGAAAAGAAAAACGGCGTAGTAGCCGACCCCCTAACCGCCGTGCACAACACAAAGAAATGGAGCAGGCGAGACCTGCGTAGCGCGTACTTGCAGCGTGCGTTTCGGCAGTCCGCGGGCCGCACTGTGGACCGATTTTTGTGCCTAAAGTGCTCTGGCTCAGACGCGTCGCCCATAAATCATCACCATCGTTATGTGGCTTTGCCTCGCGGCTCCGTAGTTCCGTCGTTTCACAGGGTTTGCGGTGAAACAAGGATCGGCCGCATAGCAGCCAAAATTTTTAATTTACCGGAGAGGCGCAGGCTGCCAGTTCAAATTATCCGGTCAAACTTACATTGGAAAATACAGGACTGCAGAAAACCTTTAAATTATTCGGGATTTCAGATTAACCGAGTTCAAATTATCGAGGTTTTACTAGTACCTGCCGCTGCGCCAGTTCGTTCTTTTTACTTTCAGGAACAGACCAGATGTAGCGGAGGACACAGATAGAAAGACCCACTGTATGAGAAATGTTGTCTAGTAGCTCATACTACTGAACTAGTTGGTTCTTTCTGGCTTTCCATCCCTTTCTGGTATCGTCCTTGTCACATTGCAGCTGTTTCTTAGTGACATACCTTGTGACTGAACCACAGGGAGAGGGTTAGGGCCAGGGTAGCTCGGGGCAATAAACTCAGTTACTCTTTTTCCACAGGTAGAGTAACTCACGCGCCTTTTCTGTCTCTTCTCATCGCCACTCCTTGTCATGCAGACGGACGACAGCTTTCTGGTGAAGCTGCACGAGGCGTACATCGGAAGTCTCAAGTCTCGATTCAACCTTGAGGCACGGAATATTAGCAGGCCGTCTACCAAGAACCACTCGTGAGGGTCTTGGGGCCCCCCGCCAAGCGACGCGCATCTCAAGACCCTCTCCGACGGCTGCTTCTCCGCCAGCTGCTGTCTGCCACAGCCGTGCGACTTCATCGTAAGCTGCATTTGGAGAGAGACCTGCGCGAAGCATCTGACGCGGGGACATTGAACTTGTGCCACCTTGGTGTTATCCGACATGTTCGAAAAGGCAACGGAACGCTTGTGATGTCACCCTTTAGTGATTTTGGTGATAGAGATGCGTGCTGGCTGATCATGCTGTAAGTGGAGGGGCAGCAAAGCTGTCTCTGATGCCGATATTGACAACTCTGCAGCCATTGCGATCGACTTGAGATCAATGTTTTAATCATCACGTTTTCATTTTTTTTTTTTATGCAACTCTGTTGGAGCTCCTCGCCTTGGTGCAGACTGTGAAAGGGACCGCTTCTATGCGAGAGAGAGGTTTTTGTCACGGTTTCTTTGAGCAGGCTTTCTTCAGCTAGAATTAGGGGACCACCGGGCACGTCATAACACGCTTTGTGACAAAATCACACCAGTCGAGTCTCTCGAGCTTGCCGGCTTGCCCTGCAGTACATTGAACTCTCGTTGGCGTGGAAGTTGTCTAACCAGCGAAGAGTTTCTAAATAAACAGAGGTTCGAGATGGTGAACTTATTTCGCTGTGCAAACCCCACTCCTTAACGCATTCGCTGCCGCGTGAAGCGCGCGCGGCCCGTCCTCCCGTACCGCCCATTTTCGGCGCTCCGTGCTGAGGAGCTCTTCTCTCGCATTCCTGCTTCGGTTGCAAGCCGTTAGAGTAAAAACGAAAACTGAGATCATGAAAAAGAAAAGAACTTTATTCGATCTAGAATCCCAAGCTCCGTCTGCATTAGCGTCGAGTTTTACAGGTTTTTCTTTGTGTGAAAAAGCTTGAAGCATTCGGGCATGTGTAGCGCGACTCCACACTTTTCGCACTCCCACCGGCTCTCACTTTTCTTCTTTTTTACTTTGCACACTTGGCATTGCCTTGAGGGGTTTTGTTTCACTGGATTCGGCGGGATCTGTCTTAAAAAATGAGCCCACTCGGCTGCTTCCAGACGCATGGGAGATGGGCCGGCTGTCTGGACCCCTCGTCTGCGGTAGCCGAGAGCTGCGGTTTCCTCAATGATTTCCTCGGCAAGGCGGATTTTCCAGTCAGTGTAGCTTCCTTTTTTCCCGCATTTCTTGGCTTGCAGAACGTAGGCGTTGTAGACAGCTATGTCAAGAATATAAAAAAATATCTTCTTATATCCTTTGGCATACCGCCGCATAATGGGAAATGATGCCAGCTGCTGGTCTTGACGGTCCACGCCTCCCATTCCCTTGTTATATTCCACTATAACTTTAGGTTTTAGCACAGGCTCGTTACCTTTGTGCTGTCTCTTTCCAGTTTCAATGATTTCTGCCGCACTGTGGCAAGTTGAAATCACTGTGACAGGTTTTCGGTCCTGCCACTGAAGCGCCATGATTCCATGAGAAAACATGGTCTCACACTGACCTTTCTTCAGACGCAATCCTTTGAACTGTTTGGGCATGTTTTTTCGGTTCAGTCGCACCGTTCCCACAGCATTGGAGCCACCATTTTTGATCGCCAAGAAAAGTTTGGGTGACGAATACCAGTTGTCCAAGTAAATGGTGTGGCCGTCAGCGAGCCTATCCCCAACGAGGTCAATGACGACAGCTTCACTGCACAACATTGAAGAAGTCGCATCTGACTTCGTGTTTTGCCCGGTGTATATAGAAAAATTCAGGCAATAACCACTGGATGACTCGCACAGCTTATAAAACTTGATCCCAAAACGCGCACGCTTGGAAGGATTGAATTGCACGTATTGCAGGCGTCCGCGGAATTTCATGAGACTTTCATCAACAGCAAGGCCTTCTTCAGCAGAGTACGCACTTTCGAAAGCTTTCAGCAGATACTCAATAACTGGACGAAGCTTACGGAGCCTATCATCAGAGCTTGTGGCTGCCGCACTACAAAAATGAAGATATTTTGACAGCTGCCAAAACCGCTTCCGTGGCATTACTTGTCCAAAAATTGGGGTACTGATCACACTCCTTTCTGACCAGTACGCGTGTATCGAGCTTTTTTTTACTTGACTCATCAAGATACATAGCGCAATGTAGAGCTTCACCTCTGCTGTTGTTGTCGGGAACCACGCAGGGTCTGGGTTTGAAAGCTGGGTCTCTCTTGCAAAATCGTTTGTGTACGCGCAAACCGATTCCCAGATCTCATTATTTAGTAGAGCATTTAAGGATTCTAGAGGAGAACTCGCGCTTGTCAGGGCCCCATTCATGCGCCTTTTCAGCCCAGGTGATCCCGTAAATGGAACTCTTCTTACTTTTTCGGCACTGTAGTTGTCTTTCCAAATCCATTCAACCATTTTTGGACGCTTAGCCGTCGATGCGCGCGGGCTGTCTTCATGGGATTCTGGCTCAGAACCACTGTCCGGGTCGCTGTCATCCTCGGAAATGTCCTCGGATGACGGTTCAGACGAGTCATAATCATCGTTAGACATGTCGTCGCCATCACTATCGAAGAGAACGTCCAGAATATCCGCGTCAGAAAGGCCGCGTCGAGCTCTGCGGTGCGCCATTTTTTGGAGGGGTCAGCGGTGAACAAAACACAAAAAAACTTGAAAAAAAAAAAAAGTTTTAGCACTGGGACGTGCTGCCACCTGTTGCACAAACAAACAAGTATTTTTCTTGCAAAATTACAAGCAGCGCCATCTACTAACAACTTTACAAAACACAAAATAAAAAGCGGCCGTCGTTTCGCCGGCTTTGGTCATACCGCCACCGCGCGCAGCCCCTGCGATTCGCCGGCTTTGGCAGCGAATGGGTTAAAAAAGAGTTCCACCCATGTGGTTTTCCTTTTTTGCCTGTGTTTAAGGAGGTGGGTGTGCATAGTATGCCTGAACGGTCTTGTGCACGTTCGATTGAGTCACAAGGCTCCACCAGCTAGCAGTTCCATCAGAGTTGTAAGTTATATCTCATTGTCATCATTTTTTTTTTTTTTTTGCATCGGGAAGTTATTATTCAAGGTCGTGTGCACATAACAGTGACGTTTGGCACCTTAGCGTGCGACTACCTGAACTGCGTTTTGGAGCGGGACGGTTTAAGTCGCACCTGTCTTTTAGCTCATTGCAGTCACCACTCTTTGGCATGCCGCACGCTGTCATCAGCAAGGGGCACCACTACGCAGGTTGTTGCTCATTGGTTGTTTGCCTGTGGTTGTCCGAGGTAACGACAGCTGACGTTGCAAAACCACGAGTCATTTTAAGCTAGTTTTTTGTCATCTTGAGGCGGTTGTGAGCATCACTAAGACGAAATAATTGAGCCAGGCAACAACTTTGGGGATGAATAGTCGCTGCGCAGAGTTTCGCTCACATTGCAGTGGATGCAAAGCAGCTTCATCGTCCGTGTAATGTGGAGGTCACCCTTTGCAGTTGGCTGTTCCATTTGCTCCATTCTGAGTAATTTTTACCTTAGGCTGAAATATTTTTCACCTTTAAAATTGCATCGTCAGGGTGCTTTTCTACCAAAGTCAGTCGGGTAAGTGCTCAGTAGTTTTTCATTGTTTCTTTGTTAATTTTACCTAGGGGATGTAGAGCAGCGCAAAATTTATTCCGGAACAGATTCAGCCATGGAAGTATTGGATGTGTAGGTTCGTGCCACGTTTGTTATGAAAGGGACGCAGTAAGATAAAGAAGCCCGAAATCTCCATCTTGACCGTTAACTTGCTCGGTTCGTCATAATCATTGATTTTTTTGCTGCATTTTTTAAACAACGTAACAAGTGGCATGCTAGAGTGTGGTGAAGCGGCTGGTTGAAGACCAGAAGTGTAGGCTATTTTTTGCCTGTGTGTCGAAGGGCCAGATTTGGAAATTGGCTCTCACCGTGATTTGACCGTCATTCGGCTAAACTTCTAGCATGTGCGGTGGAAACGTCCACCTGGTTTTAACCTTTAACCACCTTTCATTCGGAGTGAGGAAGCTTTTTTTTTTTTTTTAATCCTTTTAAATATGGTGCCCCACGTCACTGTTCTCGCAAGAAACAGGCGCTCGTATCTTGTGAACGGTAAAATGCATGCGAGTTTCCATCTGAGGTGGTGCTTTGGACGTTTCTCTGGTGCTCCCCGTCAATATTTTTATTGAAGCTATTCCTCCTTTTTTTTTTTGAGAGAGAGAGCACATGGTTATGTCTCTAAGTTAAGCTGAGGCAGTCCGTGCCGTAAGAGCGCACCACACCACCGGCAGAGCCACCTTGTTCTCGGTCGCATCGTTCTGCGAGGTTCCTCACGCGCTTGCCGACTGTGCTTCATTTAGGACTAAAGTGGCAAATGTGCGGCAGTTCTGGCGACATAGTTAGCCCGTGCCAGGTCGTCAACTGTGACCAAGCGGGATTTCATGGTTGAACTTTTCGCCAGCCAGGCGGCACAAAATGGGCAAACGCATGCTGTGTTCCGTGCCCCCCATGAACTTGTCCGCTTGTGGTCAGAGAACTGTGTGACGGGTTTATAGCGTGTGAGAGAGATTGCTGGCGGTGTGCGAGACTTCTTTTGCATTTTTTTTTCTACGAACTCGTGTGTGTCAATGCTACGGGATTCAAACAGGGTGTGTGTGTGTGTGTGGTATCTTTCTTTGTATATGTGTGCGTGAGTGTATGTGTGCACTATGATGTATAGGATGATGCAAGCCCTGCGATACTTGTGTTTCTTACCTTGTTCTTCGACATAATTGTGTTCGTAAGACATCAGAGAAGCTTGTCTGTTCTTAGGGTTCTTCGGGACTTGATCAGCATCGTGCGCAAGACTTCCGAAACTGACGCTTTAATTTGCAGGCTTCCCGAAGCTAGTCGAAGCACGTGCATTAAGTCTTGGCAACCATTTTTTAATTTTTTTTTTTTCTTACTTGCAAGATGGTAAACGTGACAAAGGAAAAGGTGCTACGCACGTGTGGAGCCTGTATCTGCAAACTTATCACCTTCACTTTCTTTTCACTTCTGTGTTAAATTTTTTAGCTTTCAGATTCTCGCCATCATCACCCTTCTTGTAGATAGTAGATACACTCAAGCAGATGTGATGCGTTAAAGCGAAGTGCAGGCAAGTGTTTGTGCCCCTCCCTATGTACATAGCTGTCATGTTGGACCATGAACATGTGCAGTGTATATATCTAGTATTTGTGTACAGAGATATGGATGACACATGTTCAGGCCTCGAAAGCTCCCCCCCCCCCTCCCCCTTTTCCCCCGTGAGCAACTGACTGAAGGGTTTATGCAGGCGGTTCTCTCTTCAGCACTCACAACATTCTTGTACAAACACATTTGCTGTCGTGGTTAGCTTTGTGACCACTGCTAAGCCCCCTCGTTTTTCGCAACTAGTTAGCTGTCTTTGCCAAGAATGATATGGCTCTGGCATTTGTGAAATGTTTGTTAACCTATACTAGTGGTGTGAAACTCTCGATACATTTATTTGATGGGTAAAGCAGGGTAGATAAGAATGCAACGAAAGAAATTGCTGCTTTTTCCACTTATTGCAGTGTAGACTGGTCTACAAACTAAAGGAAAAAAAATAAACATGCAAATTTCGCTTTACAACCTTTCAGCCCTTCTTTGTTTTCTTACGTGCAGTTCTATGTCCGAATTAATTGTTATTTCAAATACCAACAAGCTAGTGTAGTTGGCATAGAGTGTTTTGGTGGTGACGTGGTGATAGCCAAGTTCAAAAGGTGGATAATATAGATTTTTTTAAAAGCAAAGGAATACACAATTACCTTGAATTTGGTTGTGAAGTGGTTGTCTGCAGCTAGGGGTGGTGTTTGAAGATTATAACCCTCGCGACATCTTTGTGCGCATGTGCCATTACTAGTACTACTAAAGGATTGGAAGGGTTCAAACTAGCTTTTGTTGTTCTGTGGACATCCTATCCATTTTATGGAGTTCATTGATCATGTGTCCACTAGCTCAGCTGTTAGTCAAGGATAGCCTTTGTGTATTTTCTTTAGCTTCATCTTAAATTTTTTTTTTCTTTTTTTTTTTTGTAATTTTGTAACTGCTGGTCAATGTGGCATCTAGTCTTAATGAAGCGTTGCATATTAGATTTTTGCTGGCTTCTTCCTCTTGACTGTACAGTAACAGTGGGAGACATTTTAAAGTATGGGATGAGCCTAAAAGACTGAAAAGTGATGAGCCGAACGAAGAATGACTTTGAACTGCTGGAAGAGACTGAGATGCTAGCAGTATACAGGGGCAGCTGAATATAGCAGCTCTTTCAATGCCATACGGCCACATTCACCTTTTCACACACTCCTGATACTTGTCACAAGCATCTCATCAGTCTCCATCACCACACATAAACAGTCTGAAACATTTGCACATCTTTGAACATCTGCGTAAACCTCAGTTGGGTGCTCATGGAGGGAAAAGGGTATGTGCCATTTTTTTTTTTTCCCAAATGGTTCTTAACTATTGGGGCACCAGTGGAGAGGTTGCCTGTCAAGCTTCTTCGAGGGTTACATGATGGCATCCTCAAGTGCTGCTCATTTTGAATGCATTGCATGAACTAGCGCGTCTTGGATAGCGTGTTTCATGATTTTTCTGGCTCGTTTCAAAGTACTGCCTTCGTACATCATCATTTGGCTAATTGGTTTTTGGAGACAGCGTTCCCATTGAGTCCTTTAATTTCGCATTTGCGCGCATGTCCGTGGCGGTTTTAATATGCATACCTCCTGTTTTTAACCATACCGTTCTTCCCTTTTATTTTTTTTTTTTCCTTTGTCTTTTCGTATTTCGCACGATTGTGTACGCTTTTGCGTGGCACTAAGTTCTCTAGCATTCGCCATCGTGTTATTTCGTCTAGTGCAATGTGCTTGTTATGTACTTGCTTTCGTGCAAGGCAGGTGGACAGATGTCTTGTATTACAAGCAACATATGTGTGCAGTGTCACGTGGACATGCGTGTAGCGAGACGAATGTTTAGATTTATTCATCGAAAACCTTCTGGGCCCCCGCAAAGGGACTAACATCACTGCATCTCGTTTCATTGTGAATATGTACATATGTGCCAGAAGGTATAGCCACCTTGCCGGCATCCTCTGGGCTCGTCCGGCAGAAAGGCCGCTGTGCAACGTCCTCGATGTGATGTCTTCGACGTGGTGCCCGTTACAAGGAAGCAAGATGCCAGCAGTGATGAGGTGCAATACGAAGACAGCATCAAGAACAGACGGGTGCGGCGATCGTTGGCGACTCGTGACGGTGCGTTATCAATGTTGTGTCGGCGCAGCAATCCACGGTGACCAGTGGAAACGTGTCTTCGGACAAGGTACTCCTTTTGTGCTGCCGCAACTCTGGATACTTGTTGCCTGTCACTCTGGTCACAACGTTGCTACATTGCTGCATGTGTCACCTATGCCTGTGGAGGAGTGTGACTAGTGTTGCCAGACCATGGGGACGCCATTCCTCGTGCCTCGGAAGTCTGGCAGGGCAGCCAGCGCACTGTGATTACAAGGGAGTCGAGAGACGCAGACCCAGTGCGCACTTCATTGGCTCCTTTTCAACTAGCGCAGAGCTGGTATCCTTCAAAGTGTGTGACCATTGAATATGAAGAAATGCTCTATTGGTGTGGCATTCTTTAGTCTATGGCAGGATTGCCCTGTTGAGATTGAGCAGATAGTGCTATCACAGGCTTTGTTTGTTGCAGCAAAAATAGCCTTACGAAGTGAGCCTGATCGTTTTGTATGATGGCTCTGACCAATGTTCTGAAGAAGTGGCATCTTCAGTATTTACCACCAAAAAAAGTTGACAGTATATTTTTTTTTCTTCAAAAAGTGACATAATTGTGTCGTAGCAGTCAAGTTCTGACACCCACATTAGTCTTTACTTTCGTCATTACAAAACTGCTGCCTCATCATAAGTGGGGTCGGGGAAAGTATGGTTATTGTTCACGCTGTTCAGGACATGGTCTTTCTCCCTTAGCCGCAGCAAGCGTTTGGCTACATCCAGTGTTTCGATGGTTTGATCGGCAAATTGTAGTGATGTCATCACACCTGAAGCCACTATTCGCTGACTGCACAATGCTGCTAAACACGACTTCACAACAGTGTACTTTAAGTGTCTTTGTCATGCTTGTAACTTTCTGCTATTTCTGTGACAAATTCCTTTGTCTCTATACTTGCAACAGTTCTTGAAACTGCAACAATTTTCTGCCACGCTCATGCAACATGCTTGGCAAAGGCCCATGCTCTATATTCCAATCTGGAAAATGGTTTACGATGTTTACAGCTTATCGAAGTTACAGTTGCAACCATTCCTTGCTTATTGTGGGGGCAGCCTTGCCCTAATGGTAGGCTACGTATAGGTGACTACTAACTAGTACAGCTTATGTTTTTAATCATTAAATTCTGTTGGTTAATTCGGAGCAGTACTTTCTTGCCGCACAGTTGGAAGTGCTTTGCTCACGGATTTAACTGGATGCGTTGAACAAAATGCACTAGTGAGATCGGCAGTCGTGCTCCACATCACTTGGGCAGTAAGTATTGTACCAAATCAACCACAGGAATGCAGGTTGGCAAACAATATCCAGGTGCAAGGGTTCCACTGCTAGCTTCAAAAACCAAGGTTCCTTGTGGTCTAACAGTCCCTCCAGTCCGTCCCTCATCAGCGGTTTTCTTGTTAAACCTTGAGCCAAGGTCATCACTTCGTGTTGTAGGGCTTCAGTTTGTCTGAAAGTCATGGCATTTTCTGCGCATCCTATTGCAACAAACTACTTAGCTTTTGATGGCATGCACTTGGGAGACTGCTTGTTACTAAAAATCTGACCTGAGCATGGCATTGCTCTTTCTGAAGGCCTGGCATGCTTATCCTTGAGCACTGTTTACACGCAACATTTTTCGTAGCCACTTTCAACAATGCCTGTTCTCCTAACATTTATTAGCGATAGGAAGTTTGTGCTCAAAGTTCGGCATGATGGACTTAAGAGAAGACGTATGGATCAGAGCATAAACTATGATGTTCCTGTGCATCTATAGTTAGCATATTCGCGTCTAATTTTTCGCATGTTTGGAACTGAATTCTGGATATTGGCACTCTAGTTTTCCTTTCATTGTTGGACTGTTCAGGTTTTTGGCGTTGTGTCGAATATTTTTCTTCTCATTTGTCAACTTTGTTGTTAAAGTGATTTGTTTCTGATTCTAGTGACCAGCCATGGTGCAACGCACAGCTTTTTTTTTATTTTTACTTTTTTGCCTGGAGCATCGTTTTCATCAGTAGCGCGCAGTCAAATGCTTCAGGAATGTGGATCAGTATTTTTGCTTTCACAGTTTTGTGACCCACTGACTGGCGCTCTTTTGTTGTCAGTTTGCAGTGCCTCTCAAAGATTGTACATTGGAGCTGATTGATAATGTGCGATGCTGGCTTGAAATACCAAGGAAAAGAAAAGCTAGCAAACGCAACTGGTCATGTTCTGTATGACCAACTATACCAGGTTCGTGGAGTGCATCTTGGGGTGTCGCTTTAAGGGTGTCACCTTTAATGTAACCTTTAAAGGTGTCACCTTTAAGGATGTCACTTTAAGATTGTTCATTTGAAGTGACTTTTGCAGGTCACTGTCTTTTTATTGTGATTGTTAGAGTGGTGTTTACACATTGTGCTGCTTGTGCCGGCAGCTTTGATTTGGCACCCAACTGTTTTAGCGCTGATTGAACGAAAGATTTGCATCGGATATTTTAACACACACAAAAAAAAGGACCACTTAGATAAGCCTGGTTCGTTGGAAAAACTTTGGGCTTTATTATGCCTGTCCTGGGTCCTGCACTCCTTGAAGCCAGCAGGCCTTTTTTGTTTCTGTTTGTTTTTTTCTCTTCCTGTTCCCACATTTTCATCCTGCTAAGAGCTCACATAGAGTGGAATGGATCCATTGGACACTCTTTGTCCAGTTGGGTAGCAGTTCTTGAGCTTCCGGATCAATGAGTACAAATCTTTGAATGCGTGTGTGTGTTTGTGCGACTGTGTATGCTTGCGTCCCAATGCAAGACCACTGTTTTAAAAGATTAAACACTTTGCAGCCTTTACACGCAGGATGTGGTTTCCGAACAAAGTAATGTTCTGGCTGCAACCTTGTGACCATTGCCAGATGGTTATTGGTGAAGCTGTTTAAAGAACGGGTGCTTCTATTTCTCCTCGACTTCAGGCAAGTTTTTAGTAAAGAGTGCTTGGAACGGCACTCTGTTTATCTGTGCTCTCCTGCGCACTTGTAGGTTCAGAGTCCGTATTCAGAGTTTGCGTCGTTATCGAAAGTTTCGTTGTTCTGACCTCGAGTCATCTGATTGGTGGAGACACCAGAACTGGACATCCGACGGACACCCGGTTCTAGTCTGATTTCTGGGAACACCAGAACCAGATATCCGACGGACATTGGGTTCTGGTGTTTCCACAAATCAGATGACTCTGTCTGGAAGATGGCAACACTTTCGATAATGATGCAAACTCGGAATGGGACCCAACTGGGGTAAAACAAATGGGAGGGACTGGCTAGTGAAGTCGGCTACCAAACTCCACATTAATTAGCCATTAACTGCAAGCTGTGCTGGGATGCCGAATTGTTTCCGAGCATTTATGAAAGGTTGTGCATTTAGTTGTACGAGTAGAAATCGACCAGCAGATTTACTTGGATCTACATTTGCCCTGTACTGATCACCAGCAATTCAAATTTGCCCCCGGTTGAAATTTGTTCTGCACTCTGGAAACAGCTTTCCCAATGCACCTGAGGGCATAACAGTGAGAAAGTGATAATGCAGCATTCTGATGCGGAAACTGAATTGGCCACAGAATGTTGTCGTACTTAAATTGTGTGGTGCTTGAACTAACGCATTACAAAATTGTGCATGTGTGTGTGCGTGTGCACGTGTCTACACGAATCTGTGTGCGCGTGTGATATAAAAAAGAAAATCTTAAAAAAAAGTTTTTCTTCTTTAAGTTGCTGAATATAACTGGTTACAGTCCTGAAGTTGTGGATTATTTTCTACCGATTATAAATTGACTTGTGCTTGTGGTGCCAATTAAGATTAGAGGTATTCAAGGTATGACTTTTTTGTCAAAATGTTCAATGTTTCAGCGATTATTTTCCATGGTTGTTCAAACATACTTTTCTGGTGTTGAAGATTTTAAGTTTTTTATGCTTTTCTAAATGTGAAAAAAAAAAAAAAAAGAGATGTGTACGTACATTGGTGCTATAATCTGGGCTCACGAAAAAAAGAATATATTGGAAAGCAAGAAAAATGGTGTTTTGTCACCCACGCATCTACTGTTATTGGCGGAATAAAAGTACACTTATTGGCAAAGTGATAACGTCTCCTGTTCATTGCTGTGCAAAGAAGGTAATGGGATGGTGCATTTCGTGTAAGCATTGTCTTGATTGATTTTTTTCTCCCTGAGGCAGAACTAAAAACATAAAATCAGCCTTTAAAAAGCGGTTTTCAGCTGCATTAATTGAATGAGGAGTACTAGTAGTACATATATTAGATGTAGCATCTACTAACTACTTCAGTGGAATAGGATGTCAAGTCTGTTTGCCGAATAACTTGATTCAATAACTGTTTCGCTTACCCTATGGGCACTACTAAGTTGTATGGCTGGTTTTTTTCTTTAGGGATATGGCGTCCACTAAAAGTAGTCTTTTGTGGAATCGACACAATTTTGATGTCATGTTGGGTTGTGTGTTACAATTTACTTAAAACCGCAAACATTTCAGTCGTGCAGCTGGTCCAATTCCAAACTAGCGTCCAGAGCACGCTAGTTTTGCGCGCTAAGTTATCTAAACTACACCCGAGACAGCAAAAGATATTTGGAAACTAATTATAAACCTGTTTACTGTATTGTTGGCTGAAGGATTTTTATAGTTGCAAAGCAAAAGAAGTAATATTCACATCTTAACATCCACTGAAAGCAAGGTAGGTGGTTATTTAATTTTACTGTTTTTACTCATAGCGACACTGTCATTGCAAGTTGCTAAACAATGCAGTGTCACATTTTTAATTATATCATATCTAGATCATGTTTGTGATTTGCCCATAAGCATCGTATGGTCTTGTATAATGGCATTAAAAAATAGCAGGCATTAAGTACTATAATCCATAACAAGTTTGCAGAGGTGGCTTAGGCCCCTTTGAAAGGTGCTGTTCGAATTGGCTGTACAGGTATTAGTAGCCGGCAGGTACTGAGAAAATGTACCGCAAATATAGATCTTGGACACGGAAAAAGCGAGACGCCTTGTTAAAGCATCTTTGTGGATTGTCAAAAAGATAAAAAAAATGGCATGAAATAACTTCAGTTTTTTAGTTGGATGTCGGCTTCGCCTTGAGAAATTTCTCCGTCAGGATTTCTTATTGTGGCTTCTGCGGAACCCTAGATGTTTGGGTTATTTTTGAGTTCCATGAGCACATAAATGCATACCTTAACCTTACCAGGCTCGCAGGACATTAAGCAGACCTCATGCATTTGCTGCAGCACAGTGAAACATTTTTACTTTTCAGCCAGCAGGAATATAGTACAAGTGCAAACGAATAAACGATGCTGGTAAAACTAGTTTGAATTTTCCGGAACAAAAAGAAGGTAAATTCTTCTCACAGAAGCTAGCAGTTGTACTGGCTAGACATAGAATCCAGTGAATACCTACTTTAAACGATACCAACGAGGGGAGAATGACTGCTGAGAAAGAACAAAAAGGCCGACCTTTTCATAGAAGCTAGCGAGGGTCTTAGCCAGGTGCTGCTTGCTCTGACCTATCATCACTGAACAGAGTGCGATATCGGGATCGGAGGCTCTTCTCATAAGCTGAGCGCAGTTCTGGTAGAGTGCCAACGATGCGGAGAGCACAGTCAAGGAGCCGCTTGGCACATGGCAGTGACCCTTCCATGTACCACAAGAGGCCATCGTTCCACACTCTTGTCATCATCCAAACAAGCTGCAAATCGAGAAAGGAAATGCCATTGCATTTTCAAAACTGTCTTTTTCTAACAAACAAAATTCAAATACGTTGTTTTCAAAGAAATTATCGCATAATGGCACCTGTGTACTGTACAATGTCAGCCGTGCAGTAAAGAACCCTAGGTAATCGAAATTGTCCAAAGCCCTTCTCTACGGTGTCCTAAGTCACTTAAGCACATTAAACCTCATAAACTGAACCAAATAATTAACATGCACAGCTCATGCACAAATCGTTTTTATTGGATGACAAACAATAGCTTGGAACTCTTGCCCGGTATCGCTGGAACAAACAGGCCGGTTGCCCTACTGCACATCACCTGAGAATAATCCTAAATATCTCGGACTAACAGCATTTTAGTTTTCAATTACTGGTCCATGGCCTCACTTTACTGTTAGCATTATAGTTAGCTCAGTTAGGATAGTCTCTAGTTTGAATCCATGCCTAGACTATTTATATTCTTTTTTTACTCCCTTGTGAAAATGTTGGCTCGGCTTGCGAACTGAGGCTCTCCTTCAACCTTTGTTTAGTGCTCTTTCAGACTTTCTCTGCAGCCATATGTAATAAATTTACTACTACTCTTGATATCTCTAGTATTGGGAATTTAGCTAGCTTAAGGTGGCTTTGATGAATAAAAAGTGCATTCGGAATGCCAGTGATCTGGTAAATCATGTGGAACATGCCATTCTTCCATAAGGCTGTCTGAGAATATTTTCATTGTACCGAAATTCAATGTCACTGCGTGTCACTGAATGATAACTCATGCTGGCGCAGGATGGCCTACAGGTCATTCAAGCTCGCAGTGAACATAACGTGCCAGCTCAATAACTCCCTTGCAAAGCATTCATTATGAAACTTGCCTCCACCTCTGGAAAAGGGGTTGATTTGTGAAGATTGAGAACTTCGTTGACGCAAACCAAGAGTCCATTCTCATCCCGGGAGTCCAGCAGGGCCTACGTCAAGTCACAGCGCACACCGTAAGTTTAACGTCTTCACACCGTTGAGATTTATCTCGAGAGAGTTTTAACTGCATCAGCCAGTTTGCTTACATCTCGATGTTTTAATTTTTTTTTTCTTTTCGTGACAAAAGTGCCTTTAGTGAGTGAAGATCAGTCTAGCTACACTCAGCATGATCAGTAACACGGCAGCAGAAGTGGTATGACTTTTTATTCATGTTAACTGAATACACCATGGCACACAGTACAGAAAGCTAAACTTGTTCAATTGAAAGCTAGATGTAAGTTTTCATCGTAGGCTACAAGATATCAAACAAGAAATTACAGAAATACATACAAAGACCAATAGTCTGACAGGGTATTTGGACGTAATAAAAGAAATGACTGCTAAAATCGATCAACTAGAGGCCACTATTAAGCAGCAGGCTGGAAAACTGGTTGATTTGGAAAACAGAAGTAGGCGGAACAATCTACTAGTTTTTGGTCCTGAGGAGAATGCCACTGAATCGGAATCTGAATTAAGGGCAGCTGTACTAGAAGGTGTGTTTCAAGAAAAGCTTGGGGTTGAAGTGAATACGGTGGAACGAATCCACCGTATCGGAAAAAAGAAGCAGGGCAGCTCTAGACCCGTGATAATGAAATTTCTTGATTCGAGAGAAAAGAATATTATAATGTCGAATTGCAGAAAGCTCAAGGGAGGAACAGTAAATCTCAGCGATGATTATGCCAAAGAAACGCTTGACGTTCGCAAAAAGTTGTGGAAAAGCGCTGCCGCAGAACGGGATACTGGCGCTAAGGTTTCTTTAGTGCACGACAAGCTGAAGGTAAACGGTAAAATCTACACCTGGGACCACATTAGAAACGAGCGTTTCCTTTATCAGGAACAAGGTGATAAAGGCCATTTCAGAAAACACCACAATGAGGTGATGGCGGAGGCTTCACATGAAAGCGCCATTTCACGTAATTCACTCCAGAAGCAAGGAACTGAAACAGCGCAAGCATAACTACGCTGCATTCTGGTGAATGCGCGAAGCATAGCTAATAAATCTACAGAACTTGAGAATCTTTTACTCCAAGAAAGCCCACATATCGTTCTAATTACTGAAACATGGCTTACTTCCACCACACCTAATGACTGTATTATTCCTCCAGGATACATCATATTTAGATGGGACAGGGATACTCGCGGTGGGGGCGTGGCAATCGTAGTTAAATCATCTCTCAAGGCGGCACAGGTGGACTGCAGTATGTTGGAATCGGTCTGGTGCAGAATACACTTCGAAGACATCACATGTTTTGTTGGAACTATTTACCGGCCGCCTAACACACCCCCTGATTTTCTTGATGAATTGAGACTGTTTCTATCCGCGCATGCACACGCCGATGCACGGTTGATAATGGCTGGTGATTTTAACATCCCGCACATTGACTGGGATAATATGTCACCTGGACACATAGAGACTTCGAGTGCAGAAAAACTGTTAGAAATTTCATTTTTGTATAACTTAAGACAAATTGTCTACGAAAATACTAGAGTGACACTTCATTCTCAGTCTTTACTTGATCTTGTATTTGTTTCAAATAAAGTCGGCGATTGCGAACTGACTGTCATGGATGGCTTATCAGATCATAAGATGATTTTGCTTAATGTACCAGTTAACAAAAGCAATTGCACAGAGCCTTCCCCTCAGGTGCTAGTGAAAGATTACGCACGAGCGGACGACACATCTATATTGGATTACTTAGAAATTTCTTTTAGTGGATTTGAGTTAGCCCTCGAGCAGGAATCCCTGGAGCACTTATGACAGCGGTTTAAAAATATAATAAAATTTTGCGTGGATCGTTTTATTCCCACACGGCGCAAGAAGATACGGAAACACAACCCGTGGATAACCAGAGATATCATACACATGAAACGTAGACTACATAGATTACGTAAGAAGCAAGTTACTCCTGCCACCCTGATAGAACTACGTCACAGGATAAAAGCTGCTGTATCAGCATCGAAGCAACGCTTCTTCGATGAAACATTATCCGGCTATCTCAAAACCTCTCCCGATAAATTTTGGCGATATTTAGGTAAAAAAGCTGAAGGTATAAACCAGATCAAACTGGGAACGACGATTTTGACTGCAAACTTGGAGGTAGTGGACGGTTTTAATAAATTCTTTCAAACCGTCTTCACGAAATCTGCCGGAAACTTTAACACTGATCACTTAGATTTAGCACGGGCAAAAGACTGTACAATGGAAAACATTTCTTTCACGCAAAGGGGCGTACTTCAGCTATTATTAGATTTAGATGCGAAGAAGGCAGGTGGTCCCGATGGAATACCCACTGCATTTCTGAAAAGATATGCCGAATGGGTGTCTTTTTACTTGGTTGCCATTTTTGACAAATCGCTCCAAGTGCATTCCGTACCAGAAGATTGGCGTTGTGCTGCCATTATTCCCATATATAAAAATGGTAGCCGAATGCTCGTAACCAACTATCAACCTGTGTCGCTTACCTCAGTTTGTTGCAAACTCATGGAACACATCATAACAAAACATATCACTGTGTACCTGGAGGCTAATGGATCACTAAATGAGCACCAGCACGGTTTTCGACGAGGGCTCTCAACGACCACGCAACTTATAGAAACTATCCATGATTTTGCAAAGGCTTTAGATGACCGTCAGCAGATTGACATTATATGTGTAGATTTCACGAAAGCCTTTGATAAGGTGCCGCACAATGACTTGCTTCTTAAACTGCATGAAATAGGCATTAATTATGAGGTTCTGAAATGGATTAAGGCCTACCTGTCTGGCCGTAAGCAGGTTGTACGTGTTAATGGCTGTAATTCTGGATTATTGGATGTGCACTCGGGCGTACTACAAGGGTCTGTGCTCGGACCATTGCTTTTTCTCGTCTATATAAATGACATTGTAGCTGCTGTTGAGTTGCCTGTAAAAATTAAACTTTTTGCTGATGATTGTTTAATTTATGTAGCAGTTTCTTCTATGGAAGACCTGATTAAAATTAACAATGCCTCAGTGCTTTCAATGACTGGTGTCAAAAATGGAAAATGCAAGTTAATTACGGTAAAACAACTTTTACACATATTACTAGAAAGAAAAATCCACTTACCTTTCAGTACTCTATAGGTAATAATTACTTGACAAATGTGTCTAGCTTTAAATATTTGGGTATGACTATTGCACATGATTTAAATTGGCGCTTGCATGTTGAAGCGATTTCATCGACTGCTTTTAAAAAGCTATGTTTTTTGAAAGCGAAATTGTCGAGGGCAACAAAGAATGTGAAGTTATTGTCATATAAGACATTCATTCGACCAGTGCTCGAGTATGCTTCAGCAGCCTGGAATCCTCACCAAAAGGTACTGCAAGACAATCTCGAGAAAATACGACTTGCGGCACGCTTTATCTGTGGCAGATATAGGAGGACTGATTCTGTCACTGAAATGTTGCACTCCTGCAACCTTGAGCCGTTAGAAACGCGAAGAATAAAGCAAAGGTTGACAGTACTGCACCAAATACTGCATGACGATTTAAAGATAAATAAAGAAATGTACTTCTACCCACCTGCTAAGCATAGCGCCAGGTTGAATCATAATGCAACCATACGGCCGTACTTCGCTCGCACTAACGTATTTCGCTTTTCTTTTTTTCCTGACGCGACAGAGCTCTGGAATAAATTGCCTACTCGTATTGTACAAAGTGCCAGTAAAACAGCATTCCAGAAAAGTCTAGACCAATACTTTAATGAACGCTAACATGTCGTCCCCCGTGCGTCGCGTACTATTTATTACTTTGTATGTGCTTTTTTGCTTTCTGTGTCATTTGATCCAGCTCAGCAGCTTTCTGAGATGTTTGTATAATTGGAACTCAAAGTGTTTGTTACTGTGTTCTGTCATTTGAAATTTTAGATGTGTTATTGATTTTATATGTATTGTTGATTCCCTCCCTGTCATGACCCTCAGTAAGGGTTAACAGTATGAATAAATAAATAAATAAATAAATAAATAAATAAATAAATTTCTTTGTGAGGAAAGTTCTGAGGATATCTAAGTTGTCACAAGTTATAACTTACCTAGTGACATCATCCATGATGTCATTACTGCATGATCGACAAGTTTCCGCTCACGAGCTAACAGATATGGCATGAAGTGCCCTAAGCCAGATCCTCAAGCTGGCACAATGGAAATGGCGAGCAGGCAAGCTATGATTACAGCACCTCCGCCAGTTGATGAGGACGCTAAGTTTCAATCTATTTGGATTTAAAATGAATAATGTAGTATAATCATATATAGCAAAGCTAGGCTTGGTTGTTACCACAGCAGCACACGTGAACAAAAATCGAAATCCAGAACTCGGCAGAATCAATCATTCTAGGTTAGAAATGTTTTTCTAATAAAAGAAACTATAGCAGACAAAAAAAAGAAAAATATCTCTCTCACTCGCAAATGCAGAAAACCATTGTGCAGGTGTTCAGATAAAATTACTGCGATGCAAAGGATCTTTGGCGGTTTTTTTCAGGCCCATTCGATAACCTGAGCTTGCGGTTAATTTGAAAATTTTTTCTTGTCGTTTGGAGACCTAATTACTGATAGTTTACTGTATTCAGCAGCGATATGATAGCCTCAACCGGTTTCATGCAGGTCCATCCTGTACAATAAACTGGTAATGGAATTCTGCATAAAATTTATGCTGGATTTATCAGTAGGGTACATATACTTCTGTCCAATTTCAATTTAATTTTGTTTGCGAATGCCACGTGCATTCTGAAATAAACAAGATGAACAATGTTTGTTAGTCTTTGTTTTCAGGGGAAGGTGGGAGGAGGGTCGGTCTTTTTTTTTCCCCCACCGGTCAGATGTTCGATTAGACACTCGGAGAAATTTTTTTCCCATATTCATATTCAATCTGCATTAGAAATTTTCTATATTTGCGCAGCCCTAATAAATTTCGAAGTAAACCAAAACAAATATCTGAGCAACATAAATAAAAGTAGCTGCAGTATCTAGGGACACAACCATAGGAAGAACGAAAGCTATGAAAATCGATAACACAACATCGGATCAAAAAGAATCAGTGTGATATACAACTGAGTGCCTTGCGAACCTTCACATTCTCACTGCTGTTTCCTCCTGGCTGTTTCTCACAAACTTACTTCGATCAAGAGATGATTGAACTTGATTATCTTGTCCGGTAAGTTTTGTTTCACCACAAGATTGATACAGCGACGTAAGAGCCCCACCGACAGTGCAGCAGCCCTCTTGCCACCAGCAGCCTGAAAAGAGATTTGGAAACAGGAAATTGGGCGCTATAAATGGCACAATTTTCATTCCCCTATCTTTTATATTAATAATAATTGGTTCACAGGAAGGGAAAGGCACAGTATCTGTCACACTTGTCTTTGTGGACACCTGAACCGTGCCATAAGGGAAGGGAGGAAAATCTTTTGAGGTGCATGTCCCCTTAGTGATTTTCGGAAACAATGAAGATAAGCGCCAGTATTTTGTTTAGGACGCTGTCTTAGTGAAGCATTGTATATGATTTCGTATGGGTCGGTGTGACTACTATCAATTTAAACAGTCTTTTCGACCATCCATCGTTCAAATATTTTTTTTTTCGTCTTGGAAATGCACACTGGTTAGAACAAAGAAAAAGCTTCATGCATCTTGTTTGTTCGTTTACTTTTGACATTGCGTTTATATTTGTCAGCAACTAGTGATATTCACGCTAAGCCTTTAGCTCTCCTGTTCATTGGAAATTATGCGCTGCATGCATTCGTGAGAAATGTATTTACAAGTGTGAGAAAATTGCCATTATTGTGCAAGTTGTGGTGCATAATACCATCGCTCATTTTTACGAGTAACCATCCATTATTTATCAACACTAATGCATTCTAAAAAGGCAAACGCAGCCTTAAATCTCAAAATTTTCGTGTCCTTCCTTTCCCGTGGCCTGGCATAAACAAAAAGTTCACAGCATGACATAGAAGCCATAGGGCGATAAAGACTACTTTATATATGCGTGAAACAAAACATTTTTTTTTTACTATTAACATGTATGAATGAATGTTGTTTTGTTTTTGTTTTCCTGTTATTATTAACATTCTCCTGTATGAGTGAATGACACTCTCACCTGGCAGATGGAGACGAAAGCTTCGAGAAACTCTACACTGGCTTTCGGGAAAGAGAGGATCTCGTCCACCAAGGCACCATCGTTTGCTGCACCGCCGTGCACCGCTGCTTCAAATTCGGCAACCAGCATCAGTCCAGCCACCTGGCTGTTCTCTCGCCAGCCAGGGTAAACCACTCTGAGCTTCTCTGCGATGTTGTACACATCCCTACGAGGAGGAAATTGAGGTCACACGACTGTAGGCAATTCTACATTTGCTCCCCCAAAAGCGTATGCAAGGGCCCATTGAAGACAAAACGCATTATTACATACTAAACTAATCCTGCACCTGATGCGTATTACCTCAGCCAATCAGATGGAAGAGGGAGGGAGGAGGGCAGGTGAGAGTGAGTGAGTGGGTAAGTAGAAGGGAAAGTGGGTGGTGGGGAATACATGGAAGAGGAAGTCAATACAGCAATAACGTGTGAAGCTGCAAATTAATTCATTGCACAATACCACATGAATGAGCACATCAGTGATACCGTGCATAGGAAATAAAATGCAAATATTACTTGACAAAAGCGATGCAGTCACATTTGCAGCATGATTGCCTCAAAGACTGCCCAATTAAATTTTGTTTCGTTGAAATCCTCAGTTTGGCTAACCACCAACTTTAGCGTAACTGCAGTGCCATTATTTAACCAGCCAGTGTTAAAACAGCATTTCCTGCAAGTATTTAGCTGAGTGAATAGCATACGGATGTCTTAAATTTTGTCAGGATGAAGTCTATCCATGTGAATCACCAAGTTTGCAACCCCCCATGTTTGTCATCACCTAAGAATGCTACGCCGGCGGTCGCCATCAGCAGCGAGTTTCCTCGATACGCTCACTCCTGACATGAGCGCCATCAGTCCGCAGGTGGTGATTCGCTCCTCCCGCCGACTCTGCACGGTGGACGCCAGCCTGAAGCCATGCCCAAAAAGGCGAAACTGCCATTCAGCCTCCACCTCGGGCTGTAGCGCCAGGTTCCAGCACACAGTGGCAAACCACTTGCTCTGTTCGGTGTGCCAGCGACTCTGAAAACGCATTGAGAGGAAATCATGTCTGACCTCTAGATCCACATGCAAGATCTACATGCTTGGCATTATAATAAAATTAACCCAGTAACACCAGGCCTGTGAGATGGCGTAAAAGTGCAAATAACTTTCACTTTTGCTCGCAGAACTACATGAATTGTTGATATGATTAGAAAAGCAGCCTTTCCCAATTTATTTATTGAAGAATGCTCAAAGTGTCAGCTGTGGAGATGCGAGATTAGATAGACAAAAAACAGCGGGACAACGGAGGCAAGAAAAAAGACAGGACCAGCACTGACTAGCAGCTGAAGATTGTATTGGAAAGGACACAAATGTATACTCCATTTAAAACGAAGAGCATGCATGATCAGTAATAACGACACTGATATCTGATAACTTGAATCTTAACGATCAAGATACCGCAGTTCACAGTCATCAATTGCAGTTCTTATGAATGTGAAATGCTTTGCTGATTTTTCTGGTTAGTTTATTGCAGTGCTTGTACAGGATATTAGTATCCTTAAAGAGCGGACTACATAGTTCTGGGTTAGATTTAGGAGTTTTATGGCAGCATTCTCTGTAGAGCAAATCCAAGTTCAAGGAAGGGGCCCCATTCAAAGTAATATTGTTCTCACGTATGCGGGTATTCATGCACTTTCCCATCTGGCCTATATACCTTTTTCCACATGTGAAGGGAACATCATACACCACATCCGTGGCACAAGGAACAAACTGCATGTCATGATTTATCTGGCATGCTTTTTTTTTTTCCTCTTTTTTTCTCTTCGTTTTTTTTTCTTCCTTGGATATCCTATCGACCATGACACAAATTTTGTCTAGCTTATTAGGTGCAGAAAAGAAAACATCTACACCATAGCTACGGCCTACCTGCTTTAAACATCAGATATTGTGTAGACGTTTTCTTTTCTCAGGTATCGGTACTGTTAGTACAGATCATGTGAGCTCTTGGTGGTAAATGGTGTATATATTTGTATCATCTTCTCTCTTGTTTCCGCTGATGCGCTGTTTTTTGTCTATCTATGTAGTACCAACTCGCCGTTTTACTGGGTATTTAAGAATTGTACTTAAAGCGGATGCAGATAAAAGATAACTCTAACGACAATACAGCCAAACATTTCTGTGCTCCTAATTTTAGACTGGCAGGTGATGGAGCAGTTTTGAGTTTTGTTCTTGAGTATTGTAAATTTGCTAACGCAACTGTTTATACATGAGCGAAAGCATACACTGACAATAATATAAAGGCATAAGTCTACAACGCCACTAATTCTTTTGCACATTCAAGACGACTACATAAATAGCAGAAAAGTTCTGCTCACAGTGAGATAAGGGAAACAATGACGAAGTCATCATGTGTTTAACTTTCTAATGTTGAACATAAGCCACCTGTTCATGCACAGACACTGTAAGTTGTATGTCGGTCCATCACTAATGAGCCAGCATTAATTTCATGAAACGAGGAATGGAAGAGCGGTAATGAAACATCTTGTTTTCTACTAATATGAGTGCAGCTTACGTCACTGCAGATAAACAAGATGGCAGCTGCCTTTTCAATGCAGTCAGCCACTTCCGTGTATACACCGGGGTTCTGGTCTGCAACAAACAAAGTTTATTGGATCCCTTTCAGCTCATGGTTAGAACAAGGGTTCAATGTTGGTGGCGAAAAGTGCCAATACATAGCTCCAGCATGCTAGGCACAACAGGGTGCTTAGTAAGCCTGTACAGGGTGTTTCATGTTATTCAATGCACACTACTTAGATCAGATTATTTCAGAAGTAAATTAAAACATATTAGCGGCATATAATGCCATAATTACCTCAAACATGCCTTAAAGAGATGTCAATCTAGTCAGACAAATCAAGCGCAAAAATTCGCTCTGCATCTATTGTAGCACTTTTGTACAAATCCAGCACTGAATAAAATGAAATGCCTCGTTTATGTTCATGCAACTTAACGACGTATAGAGAGAATTGCAAAAGCATAGTTAAGCAGAAGTAACACGTAATATTCATTTTTGTTGAAGCCTGGCCTAATTTGACACACACATACAGCCATGCATGCATGTGCATGCTTTAGGCTCCATCGAACTTACTAGTTAAATGAAAAAAAAAAAAAACAGTTGTTTATAGCACTCCAGGTTACGACAAAAGAAGCATGTATAACCCTCCGCCCCTCCCCCCCCTTTACCAGGCAAAATAGTGAGCACATGCTGATAAAACAAGCATCTATAATGTGTAGGTGAATGCAGTACCGAAGTCTGTGAGGCATAGCGCAACCACGCACTGCAAGCACGTTAACTGCATCTCTGCCACGGTCGAATCGGTCGCCGGTGGGGAGGCAACCTGCTTCAGCACATCCTTGACAATGTCCATCTTGCCTGCCTGTGCCATTTTTTTCACCAAATGCAGGAAATAAGTGTGTACACTTAATTCACCATGAGAGAAGAGAAAAGAGGCACAACAAGAGAGTCCCAACATGTCGACCTTTTCCTCTGTCATTAGCTTAACTGCGTGGAACCATTCATGAATGCTGAAGTAAATTTGTGATTGTTTGCTTGAATCACCGCATGCTAGGTCGATTAAAACATTCTAACTTCAAACATCTTCAAATATGTTCCAATATCAGGCAAATGAATTGAGGCCATAACACACATAAAGCAAAGTAAAGCATAGTTAGAAGGTTTGAAATTATACTTGAAACAGGCAACGTTTCTAATTTTACTTTTAACTTGCCTAGATTAATTTAGATAAATTATTAATTCCTGTCACTGTTCTACACAATTTTTATCAAATTAAGGTACTGAATTAATTACTTTATTGTTGCACTGTGGTGACAGCGCTATGGAGAACGAGTAGCAGCTAGACTAACGCCTCACTGAAATAAACTGTCTCTTCTGGACTGACTACTGTCGACAAAGGAATAAAACATTCAAGGGAGGGAGTGGGGGGGGGGGGGGGGGGGGAATGTCAGAAGCGTGTTTGACGACAGTCGTAAAATAGAATCACTGCTGCTCTTTGCCACATTCAATTTACAGCTGTCTAAAAATATTCGAGATAAAGGGCCAAAAGCAACTACCACATTCTCTAACAATGTGGAAGCAGTTGCACATAGCTGTGATAATTCAAGATAAATCTAGTCGTACCTTGCAGAAACAATGTGATAAACCCAAGCACTGATGAAACTGAGCATGAGCAAATAAACACTACAAAGCTTTTGCAGCAATATATGCTTAATAGTTTACTACTTTTTCTTTCAAACTGATTGTCTTGTACGAATGTGTTGCTACTTCAAAGAAGTAGCTGCATTTGTGTTGCCTCTTCAGTCAAATGCAATTTAACTTTGCTTGTGGGGCTATAGTTAAGCTGAATGGAAGAAAGGAGTATGCAAATATAGATTAGAATGACCAATCACTGCTCTTTTACTTTGTTACCTCAATGATGAGAACATCCAGAAAACAGTAATCGATGAATGAGTGCTGGTAATTCAAGGCGAGTGTAATTCAACATTGGTGATTATCCCTTGTCAACTTTTCCGTATCCATTTGATATTTTGTTGCTGCGTAGCTACCTGTGTACTGGCTAGTTTCCGTGGCTGTTTCATGACATGTCATGGAACAGCCATTCATCATCACTTGTAAACAAACTATCCCAGGTAGTTGGACTAATTTTTTCCCTTAGGTATCTTCCCCGTAATGTAAAATTGCTTATATATAAATCTCTCTTTATGAGCCACCTTAATTACTGCTGTCTTGTCTGGGGTACCACGTCTGCCACAAATGTAGGTCGGTTATTTGTCCTTCAGAAAAAATTTCTGCGCGCGATATGCAATGTGAACTGGGATTTCCCAAGTGAACCTTTGTTCCAAGAGCTTAACATATTGAAAGTGCATAATTTATACAACTACATGTTAGTACACGCATACATTAAAGAATGCAAATTGAATAAGTTTGCCATCCGTTCAACAGCCAATCTCAAGCAAAATCTACTTCACTACCAAACGCGATGTGCGGAATACTGGTATGTAACACACACGCGAACTAATTACGGTAAGCAAATGATTGCTCACACCCTACCTGCCTTACTCAATGCACTAATCTCGGAAAATATTGATGTTTTACATGTTTCATTATCTACTCTATACAATTATTTTTGCCACCAATATTGAGTATTTATATTGTCAACCATTGGGTTAGTCATTGTAAATCAGCACTATATATGTTCCTTGCCAATTGTACTTCTTTTGTGACTGTGTGAGATTATTTTCATGCTGCTGTATTTTTTTTTATTTATTTATTTTTTTTTTTTTTTTTTTACTTTTTTACTAACCTATGTAGCTTTGCAGATTCACCTTTTTGTTTGTTATTTTTGTTTCTTTCTTCATGCTTGTGCTTTATTGTATTGAAAGCATTGCCATTCCGCACGGCTGCTGCTGCCAACGAACGGGTTTTAGGACCTGTCAAGCTGTTTCCGCAGCTTTTTTCCTCGAACCTGTCCGTTTACAACTGTACTTTGCAAACGGAAAATAAAGCACTTACTTACTTACTTACTTACTAAGTATAGGAGAAGATAAAGGCATGCAGTTGTATAACATTCTGTATTTTGTTAGATATAACTGCACTAATTAAATAGTGCTTTTAATTATTGATGTAATGACCATTGATGTGCATATAGAGAAACAATAAATATTTTCGCTTTGACAAACCTTCAATGTGCAGCTAGCAGCGTGGATAAGCGCATCTGAAACTTTCTTGACGATGTTGTTACGTTCAAGAAGGTTGGCCTCTTTCACAAGCTGGACTGAAAATGCAAGGTTCAATGTTACTGCGTTGCAGACAGAACACAGCAATGTAATGTGAACTTACATCTGCAGTAATGTGGGTGTAATTAGCTATAACTTAACTGCTCCATTTCATTCTTAATTCTGCAATTGTATTATTTATCTAATACCCTCTTTTCTCATAATGAGATTATTTGTACAAATTCTTATGGCATTTTACATTCATGACAGAATGTCAACCTAAATGTAATCATCTTTAAGTCTGTAACGTTTTTGCTTTTCATCATAGTACAATTATATGTACAGTAATGTGGCATTCTTTCATTTATTATGTAATGTTCAGTTTTGTCCACATTTAGAAAGGCTTGTGACCATATTCACAATATATCATTGGCACATATGCTCTAGAAATTATGATCTACATTATTGAGATTAGTGCTATATATTTGTACCCTTGGTTTTGCCTATTGCACTGCGGTACCATATAATTCTGGTATGAACCAAACTGCTACATGTTCTCCCTTTTGATAATAGATAAATAAGGACATAAGTATGCATGCATCATACGCAACGTGCGAACGGCTGCAGTTGCATCAGCACTGTTGTCTTCTTCCAGAGCAATCTTGAGCCTCAGGTACGTCACTGTAGTATGGTCTGGCCCTTTGTACTGCTCCAGTGCCTCCTTCGCTCTGTTCGTCATCCCAAGCTTCACTCTCCAGTAGGCCAAGCAGAGTCGTAAGCTGTTCACATCGTCTCTGACATCATCATCGCTGAAGACACCTTCAAACGTGACTATGAGGGTCTCTGCATTTCCAAGCCATTCTAGTGCCTCAGACATGCTACCAGACTCAGCTTTGCTGCAACCAAAGCAAAACAAGTGACGGAACAGGTGCTTAATGTGGTCACCAGCAAGCTGCACTGTCTTGGCGCTGTCCTGAACCAGGATCCTCTGGAAGGTCAGGGAGGCACGGTTTAGCTCTTCACTGTCAAGTTCAGATTTCAGAAGCTCGACCAGAAGATAAAGGGCTTCCCCATCCTGGCTGAAGCGTATATAGGCCCTTTGCAAGAACTCCATGGCTTGCTGTACAAAGCCGTGTTTCTTGAGGGACTGATGAATGTGCAGCACCTCCTTTATCGTAATGTCACTGTGCTTGAGAATGCAGTCTAATGTGTTCGAGAGCTGTTTGTCATCGCCACTTTGGAACAATGCTTCCAGCTTCTTGGACATGTACTTCAATACTCCAGGACGGTGCCAGATGGCTAGGTCGAGAGCATTGACCGCTTTCTCCCAGTGCTCCTTCCGGTCCCAGAGTAGGTATGCGCAACCCAGGAGGTATAGCGTGTGCGCCTGTTGGTTGACGTCGGTGAAATTCTTGCCAAGGCAGAAGGCTTCTTTCAAATAATACACCGAGTACTGGTAGTGACCATCCTTGAGACACTGCACGGCGGTATGGAAGGTTCGCGTCGAGACGTACTTTTGCAGTATCGGGAAATCGTCGCTGCACGCGTCTTTAGCCACGTACAGACTCTCGAGCGCTTCATTGGAGCTTGGCGCTGTCGCCGCCATCGTTGCGAAATGGCAAACGTGCAGCACCGATTCGGCGTGCCGCACACGGAGTTTTGCACAGTTTGTTTTCGCGTCGCCCGCGACGCTTTTGAAGCACCGAACTTGTTCGGCTAGTCGTCTGGTACATCCTTCCAGATGACTGTACCGGGACTGCTTTAATAAGTGCAGCGCAGTTATTTCGAGGGCCTGAATTAGGGAACAAAGAGCTTTAACGTAAAGCATCGGTGTCTTTGTTTTGTCAATCATTTGGTTGGTGAGGCCGAGGTACATGCTCAAGCATTTGTTCAGCACCAAGGTCTGATCATCGTTTATAAAAGTTCGGAAAAATTCTATGGTGATAGTGCGCACGCATTCGTCCAAAGCGGCAAGCAAGGGTCCCACCTCGTTGAATTCCGTGCCGGATTTATCTAGATAAGCCGTGATGTTGTCTTTCAGGTCCGACTTGATTTCCTTGAACACAAGGTCGCTGTCGACAGCATTTTCGTGGTTTGCGATCGATATCAGCAACTTTCGCACCCTTTCAGTCGAATTCTGGATTACCGTAACGCAGTCGCTCGCCATGTCCACGGCCGCGGCAACTGAGAAAACGAAAGTGTGCGTTTTCAAAATGTCCGCTAGCGATTTGCTAGCAGACGAACTTTTAGACCGGCAGCGACCTCTACAATACGCGTTTCCTTTTCAGCAGACGATAACGGTTTTGAGAGTATGTCACATACGTGGCTCTGAGGTGTGTGGCATCCTAGTTGAGACCGAAAGTTAGTGGCTACTCTCAAGATGTATGTGTTAAAGCGTGAAAAAAAGGACGAAGAAGACGGTGAGCCACTATTGGATGCATATCAGGGAGTGTCTCTTATCGCTTCAACCTCGTGCGTGACCTCGAGCCCGCCGATTGCAGTGCTGTTCAGCGCTTTTCTAACCCTAACACGGCAATGTTTACCGGCGTATAAAACCGTGCCTGCAGTCTTTAACCGCGTTTGCCAACTTCTAAACGTCTTTATTTTGCAGCAATGAACTCTGCGGGCGGTGATACTGGTAAGGACGTCTCATCCCATAACTAACCCATGCTGTCCGTTACGCGAGCTTCTGTGACAGCGACTTGAAGAGCACGATCGCTTCTCTTCGTCGACGTGTTCCTGTTCGCGATCTTGACTTTGTTGTCACCGCGATTAAAACGTGCATGAATTCCACGATGACAACCCTACGTCACCCGAAAGTGTGCGAAACGACGCATTTCTCTGGCGCTGTGCTCTTGAATCATTAAAAGAGGTCGGTCTGGGCTGCTCGGTTTAATACATCAGTCACGTAACGCCGTTATTGGCAGGTGCACTCGCACAAAGTGCCGTTGTGTGTAACCCCATGATTAGTACCTTTCTCATCGAGTTTACTAACTGAGCGAACATTACACTTGCGTACGGCGTTTAAAATGGTTAACGCAAAGAGTTTAGAGTAGCTGCTCATCGTATGGGAGCCACGAGAACGGTTTCATTAGGCATACAACGCTTGTTATGGGCGCCAGCATAGGGATGTACTGACTGATTAATTGCGAATATTTGTTTTTTTTTTTTTTTAACAGGTGGCAGCAATCCATTTAGTAGCCTAGAAAAGACCGCCGTGCTTCAAGAGGTGAGTCGTTACTTTCGACTCAAAAGTGCTTAGTGTCTTGTCGACTGTATCAACAGCGCCCGTAGTGCCACATGTGGGTCGAAAGAACGTGGTCACCTTGTTTTGTTTGCTATTGTCTCTCACGGAGAATATCGTAATATGGTGAAAACGTCACTGAGAGGCGGGCACTCGTCTTTGGCTGGCTCGAGACCGGCTGTCATTCGATGTATACACCCTATCGTATTTATGTAAGCTTTTCGCGTAGCAACTTTCGTTGTTTCATTCAGTGTACAAACAACCTTAAATAGCAAGTACTCTTTTTAACTTGTTGCTTGAAATTTGAAAGCTTGTCTCGCATTAAAGGCACACACCCATTTAAGGTGCTGGTGGGAGCTCGACATGTTAGCAAAACATGCATCCTGCCTATTGAAGCAAATGAAGTTTGAGTAAACATCCTTGTGGTGCGTTGTTGTGTTGCTTGGTGCATGACTGGCTGATGACATCATGCTGCAGATGTGGAATCGATTATAGCAGCTGTTGTAGTAAAGTAACGAAACAATTTGAAGTGGTATAGTTTAATACATTCGTTGCTTTTAGGAGCGTGCTGAAAATCAACAAGGACATTTTCTTCTTGGAGCAAGCTAAGGTAGAAAGAAATGTTTTCTTCTTCAAGCTGCTAAAATATTTTTTTTCCTTACATTTATACTGCAAATGTAAGTTGTCCTTGTTTCAGAACAAATTTTTATTAGTGCGTGTGTATGTTGTTCACCCTCAAATGGCTCTACAAAGTGCAATTTGTTGTTCAAGTTGCTGCCTTATGTAGCTGCAGTTGGTTTATCTTTTATTTTGCTCAGTACTAAAACTGCATGCAGTCTGTAGGGTTGTTGCTTTTATTGTATATTGTATTATGGCTAATGCGGGTTAATAATGCCAGCTTTAATGGCTGCACAGTTTCTAGCCCATGATTGTAATTATTCTTATCACCTTAGTTAAGTTTTGCTCTAGTCTAGACTGGCCTATGCTATATCACTGCCGTTTTCCTCTAGGCCCGCACCTTCAACGAGACCCCTGTCCACCCGCGAAAATGTGCGGAGATCCTAACCAAGATCCTCTACCTGTTGAATCAGGTGAGCTAAATATATTGAGCAATCTGCTTAACCGAAAGGTTGCTTTTTCGGTGGAGCATTTCGTGCTCTTTATAAAGGTATTTCTGGATTATATACCAGGGATGTGTGGACACTGCAGTACCTTGTAAGTTCTTGGGGGCAATACAGAAAATGGTGCAAGTTTCTGGGCTGCGGGTGTAATGAGAAAAAAGAAAAAAAATGCCACCAAAAGTTGGTGTCTATACGTCGTACACATTATAAGAATGTTTGCACAGCTTAATTAATGCGGAGGGGTATATGTCTATATCGGGAGTTCTTTTACATCATGAAATAGTTATGAGTGTGTGTGAAGAGAGAGAAAGAGAAGAATGCACCGAATCACTTGAATAATTGTACGAGATTTTAACCAACAACTTCAGTTATCATTTGTTTGCTTGGAAGGGCTACATTGCATCATGCAACAAGGTACAAAATGGTGGCAGGTCTGAACCAGTAGTTTAAAGTAATCACTGGTACGCTTGGAAGTGCATGCTTGTAAGAGGTGTGTGCAGGCTAGCGAGGGTCTAATGGATGATTTGCTGATAGGGGCCAGTAATGCTAATGCGTCAGCAGCTTGTGTTCCCAAATATTTTGTGTATGTATGGTTGTACGTAACAGAGCGACAGCTGCCGTGCCCTTAATCAACGTAGATATTTTGGCTTTGGCTCAAGCTGCTTAGTAATGTGCTCTCTGACTTCATATAACTGTTGTATTTTGGTTTTTGGTTGTAAGCCTTTACTAGTAGCAAGTTTGGTAGCGCTACTTAGCTGGTACATTCAGAATAAATTAAAGTATGGTTTGGTTTAAATGGCAGTGTACTATTTTCTAGTAAATGAGGTGTGGTGCTGTCTGTAACCAGTACACAGGCTTAAATGAGACGTGGGGCATATTGGGAGGCATTCTGCCTTCAACCGAAACGTGAGAGGAGGAGCAGGTCTGCAGAGAAGGGCACCTTGAAAACCAAATTGTACTTATGTTTGTCCCAGGATCAGCATCCTTTTAAACATTTACTCGAGAAGGACAAGCATTCAGAGCTGCCTTCGTTAAGTGATGCCTGCTCTGGTTTAACTGGGCCTATGTGTTTGTCTTGACACGCTAACAGGGGGAGAACTTGGGGACGCGGGAGGCGACGGAGGCCTTCTTTGCCATGACCAAGCTGTTCCAGTGTCGAGACCCGGTGCTGCGACGTCTCGTCTACCTGGGCATCAAGGAACTCTCCAAAGTCGCGGAGGATGTGATAATCGTGACCAGCAGGTATACTTTGCCTTGTATTGGCATGTATATCTGTTACACACCCCGGAACAAGGGTTCTCAATCTTATTAGTCCAGGGGACTCTTAGCAACACTTAAAAATTATTGAGAAAACCTGTGCAGTGACTTCGATTATCTCCTGCTTAATGTAGCACTTCACAGTACCTAGATTGGGAACCCTGGTGTAAGACAACTCTGGGATCGAGCTTACTGGCATAGATACTGCATGGGCGAGCCCTTTTAATCTTGGGAGTGATCATTATGGCGGTTTGAAATGCATTTGGTGTAGCTTGTTGTTCTGCAGTTTCACAACTGGCTGTTCATTCTTTTGTATGATATTCTTACTACATAGTCGACTAAGTATTTCATCAGTTCTACCACTTGGTTCCTCTTCTGAAGTCTGTTTTTAGTCCTAATATAGCTTGAAAGGGAGTCGTCGTCTTAAGAGGGACACTGCACAGGAGGTGACTCTTGTCGGAAACTTTGTGCACTCATGCGCATGACAGTTGAAGGCATGAGCTACACCGCTGAGCTAGCCAAGCCAGAAGTTTTTTTTTAAAGCGAGAAAACAGTGCATGCACCTAATTGGGCATGTTTTGAGGCATTTTGACTTAACCCGGTCAAAGTTTTGCCACTAAAAAGCCCACTTGTGCCATAAAATCAGTATCCAAAGAAATTTAAAAACGTCTAGGTTGCACTGCCTATGAAAGTCGGGCGATCAGTCGCATGTTTCTTGCACATCCTAGGCGGTCGAGAGACAGAATGAGATGAAATGTTTGTCTTCTATGGGAATGCGCTTTTCTGCACCTGAAGCTGGAAGCCTTAGTATAGGTGATATATTGGCATTTAACGAAAACATGCGATTTTGCCAGCAGCAAGACGGCACATAATTGCCAACAAAAGTGAACTGAGTTACAGCAAAAAAAAAAAAAAAAAAAAAGTATGTGAGTGTGTGGGGAGGGTCCTTGCAGAACTGGTCTCATCACCACCTATCTCACAGTCTCACTGCTATTTACTCTGTTCTGTTCGAGTTTTTGAAACCCACAGATAACTGAAAGACAAAGGGAGGTTGTTGTCGCAGTTGCTTTGCAAGACTTCTGGATACGGGTTGTTTCACCGCCAATAGGTGTACAGTTGAATAGTATGTGCTTCATAGCTGTAAGTGGAAGGCTCTCTTCACCCTGACCGTAGCATTCTTCCTTCTCGCTTTCCAGTTTGACAAAGGACATGACGGGCAAGGTGAGCTCATCCATGGTTCACTTGTTTGGTGCGGGCCACTCATCTCGGGCACTTCTTTTGAACAGGAGGACTTGTACCGTCCCGCAGCAATACGGGCACTCTGCAAGATCACCGATGTAAGTGGACATGTCCCGTTCTTGCCATTCTCTTCCCCTGGCTATCGAGCAGGGCGCTCAACGCCGCTGGTGTTTCTGTGATCTCTGTTACAGAGCAGTATGCTTCAGGCCATCGAGCGTTACATGAAGCAGGCCATCGTGGACAAGAACTGTGGTGTATCCAGTGCTGCTCTGGTCTCTTCTCTGGTGAGCACGCTCCTGGCATCGTCCTGCACTTATTTTTTTTAGCCGGTCTTTCACGTTAGCCCAGAGAGAGTGGCTACCTTGAAATGCTGTTGTCGGAACAGAGAGAGTTAGCGGTTTACCTGGCTGAAATGTGTACTTCTTTCGTGCAGCACCTGATGTTTGTCAGCCCGGACGTCGTGAAGCGATGGGTGAACGAAGCGCAGGAAGCCGTCAACTCTGATAACATTATGGTTCAGGTAAGGAAGTGGTGTTTCTATTTAGTGCTTTGTTTATTAACCAATTTGGGGTGGGGCTCACCTCGTTCTCGGATCAGCTATCTCTAGCAGGGCAGAAAATTTCCTGTCATTTCGTTTTGACTTCATTATCAACTGGTGGTGGTTCGCAGTTCCATGCCTTGGGCCTGCTGTACCACATCCGCAAGAGTGACCGGCTCGCAGTCTCCAAACTGGTCACCAAGTATGCACGGTCAGCCCTCAAGTCACCCTATGCAGTGTGCATGCTGGTGAGTAAATAAGTGATTGCAAACGGGGTTCAACGTTTCAGGTAGAGTAACCTCACCCACTCATGTTCAGGACATACTTTAGGGAGTGGCTAAAATGGTCTGACATCACGTGCGATGATGGAGTTGAAAAGTAAATGAACTGTGCTGAAAAAAAGTTTGCGGGCAAAGAGATGGGGATCGAACCCACAGCCCTTAGATCCAGAGTCAGGCACGTACCCCTAGGCTACACAGGCACGTTTGTGTCACTCTGTTGAAGTGAGGGATTTGTATTGAGGTTGCGTGGTACTGCATGTAACGAAGCAGTTTATAACGCCATACTAATTATTGTGCATGCAATTATGGCAGCAGTAATTAAGACAGTGAGTGTCGTCCCAGAAGAATGCACGAAAACATGAAATTATGGGAGATTTGAACTAGCAACGTATTTTCATTTTGTGTGGGCATTGAAGCACTGCATCTTTGTGCTTAACATAATGTAATGTCTGTTATGGCACGTCGCGTTGAATATTACACTTGCGGCTTTTGCAACGAAAAATCATTCCACTGGAAAAGGGTTCTGAAGCTTTCCAGTAAAAAACTTGGAAGTATGTTCAGAAATTTTACTTTTTCTAAGACACACCTCTGATTTTGGCATTTGTGTTGCAGAAGGTTGCCTGCTTGCCAGTACTATTGCACAAGCTACAGTGAATGCAACGGGAGCCCTGACGTGTTTTTATTTGTCGTTTATGCAGATTCGTATTGCCAGCAAGCTAATAGAGGAAGACGGTGTTGGGTGAGTACCGAGGAGCCTCTCAAGCTTTTCATTCGCAGCTCAGTATGCTTCTGTCAATTTCTATTTTCCTAGTTGAAGTGCTTAGTAGCTGGACAGTGCATGAGGTGGTCAAGAATGTTTTTCAGTATTTGGTTACTAGCTTTAGCGTTAGTGCAATTTCTGCACAAAAAAGATAAACAGAGCTTAACTGCAGTAGAACCTCGATGATACGAATTTCATGGGGTCATGAAAATATTTGTATCATTCGAACATTTGTATTTGTATCGTCAAAATGAAAGAAGAAAAGTGTGCAAAAGCATGGGAAAGGCAGTCGCGCAGATCTGTTTACATCCGAGAAGGTTTACTGTGGTCGGGCGGTCACAGCTTGCCACTCTCAGCACACGCAGCGCTCCTGGCGATTGCGGCGGCGGCGACTTGCAGGCAGTGGGCCACGTGCCTCCACACACTTCTCGCGGCGCTTACAGCACGACAAGAGATGGCGACGTGCCGACTGTGCGGCGCCACAGACTGTTCGCAATGCATATAGCGCGGCTAGCGGTCACGAAGTCTGCGATGTGCGCGCCCGCCGCCCACTACTAACAGTTGTGCGTCGCTGCAAACTTTCCATGGCGTGGAAAACTATCGCGATGCCGGCGATGTGCGGACCGTTTGCCTTCGCCACTTTTCGCGGTGCGTACAGCACGACAGGAGATGGCGACACACAGGCTGCATAGCACCGCAAACTGATCGCGATCGCGCAGCCAGCAATGTGCGCTCCACCACCGCCAAATGCTGTGGTTTGTAGGCCACGCACTGCTGAAAACTTTTCACGACATGAGTCCGACCGACAATCGCGCCGTTGGTGAGGTGCGGGCCACGCGTCACCGTATACTGCTCATGATGCAAACATACAGCGCGACTGGCGATCGGTGAATCAACAATGTGCAGCAGTACGTAATGCTCAAGGTTGCGGTCGCAGTTCGCGTGTTCGTATCATACGTAGTGGCAAGGGACAGTGTTCGGAACACCCGAAATTTTGCACATTGTACGCAATGTACTTTGGCCGGGGAATTTAGCGAACTCACATTGTCCCGAAATTCGTATCAACCGGATTCACATCACCGAAATTTTACTGTATTATAGTGGCAGCTTAACAGCAGGCTAAAGAGTAGTGCTGGGCGAGTGCAAATACTATCACAACTCTCATGTGATGTTGGTGAGCTTTCCTATATTTGCTTAGTGCAGTTGTTTGTCTTGTCAAAGGAGTCCAGTTCTTTTTAGTTTGGTGAAAGTGAAACCGATTATAACCTGTTCTGACTGTGGCAGACCCGAGAGCCCCATGTTCGCCTTTGTGGAGAGCTGCCTGAGGCACAAGAGTGAGATGGTGATCTACGAAGCGGCGCATGCCATCGTCAACCTCCGGTCGACTACGGCCCGCGAGCTCACGCCGGCCGTCTCGGTGCTGCAGCTCTTCTGCAGCTCGCCCAAGCCCACGCTACGCTTTGCGGCCGTCCGCACGCTGAACAAGGCTAGTCCCACTCACCACAATATTGGCTGTGAGAGCAGGTTTTCTCTTCGCAGACGGAGATTTTGATTACAAATATCGCATAAATTTTCAAATAAACAAAACGAACAGTGTTTACAATTTTTAATTATTCTTTTTCACTGATCAACTTTTCAATATTCGAAGGCATGTCTTCTTTATCTATATTTGAAAATTTCAATATTTGCACACCAATGTATCATCTGAAATCATTTTTTTTTTTCTCTCCAGTCCAAGTCTTGATGCCTCTCTCGAGAGCACTTATGTTGACCAGCATTTCTAATCAGCTAAAGTTTTAATTCGTTATTACATACTTATTAATGGGCTCCTGTGATGCATAGTTTATTTGCATAATCTGTTGAGTTGTGCTTCAGTGATTACATTCCTGCTTAATCTTTCTACTAAACTTAAATTTCATCCAGCCTCCTGCTAGTCATTGTGGCAACTCAAGTAATCACTCACAAAACCTGACTTAGTACTACAAATTACTGCAGTGCGCGGCTCAGATGAGGTCTTTTATTATTTTATTATTTTTTTCATGACCTTCGTTGTTCAAGCCTTGTTTGAATTGTTTTTCTTTTTGAAGCACAGCCGCATCACATAAACTTCAGTTCATGTTGATGACCGTCAAGTGTGTGAGATTGCCATGTTGAGTTCCGCTCTGTTGCCTCCTGCTCTGAGCTTCCCACCTTTTAGCTCCAACTGACCTATGCGTTCCGACGCCAGGTGGCAATGGCGCACCCGGCAGCGGTGACTGCGTGCAACCTGGACTTGGAAAACCTGATAACGGACGTGAACCGGTCCATCGCAACGCTGGCCATCACCACACTGCTCAAGACTGGCAGTGAGAGCAGCATTGAGCGGCTCATGAAGCAGATCACCTCGTTCATGTCTGACATCTCGGACGAGTTCAAGATTGTTGTCGTCCATGCCATCCGGTGAGTCCTCAGGCATGCTACTTTCTGGGTGCGAAATACGCTCTCGCACCCAACCTGTAACAGAGCAAACTTTGATGTGTGATTTTGGTGTGTGGTGAGTGAAAGTCGGTGCATGTGTATGTGTGGGCCTGAGAAATTCTGATTGAGCTGGTGAATTTCTGATGTCTTTAAGGCCTCTTTGAGGATATCTGCAGCTGAACACCTGGGTGTGCATGCACATAATTACGTGTTAATTTAATTTGTGTTTTGTTTACTAGGATGTATTCCACACTCAATACAAAATTAATAGCAAGATTTTTACCAGGTATACCCCATAGTGCATTGTGTTGTTGCATAACATTGCCCGTTAATGTGTACGGCTAACACTGTTTGGAATGACTAAAGCTTTTAACTACGGTCTCTGATAACTAATTGTTCCGAAACTGGATTCCTTCTTTGTCTTCCCAGCTGTCCTCTTGAGAATTTTCATGCAACAATGTACACGCTATGACCGCATTGTTGCTGCTGCTTGCTCAGGTCCCTGTGCCAAAAGTTCCCCCGCAAGCTGCTGGTGCTGATGACCTTCCTGGCATCAATGCTCCGCGATGAGGGTGGCTTTGAGTACAAAAAGGCCATTGTGGACACAGTCATCCACATCATCGAGGACAACCCAGAGGCCAAGGATGTTGGTGAGGCCCTGGCTATGACACTGCTCTTTTTTTTGTCATCCAGTGTATAAGCAAGGGTCAGCGATTGTGTACTACAGAGAGAGCTATAGAGCAAACACCAAATTTTAGTCATATGTTATCATTCCTGGTATGTTGCCTTTTCTTTATTGGCAGTACCTTGCTTTGATTTCCTTGTAATGATGTCCTTGTATAGCAGTGGCTGTGTGATCTATTGCCGTGGGTCATGTGGCTTGACAGACCGCAACTGCCTACACAGCTTGACCCCCAGCTGACTATGGTTTATCACTACATGAATGCCCCTTCAGCACCTTTTTCAAATTTGGGAAAAGTTGGTTCAAGTAAAGATAAGTGCGTTGAAGACTGCATACGATGTCTTCTTGCACTGAGTTTTCAGAGAAAGATGCAGGTTGGGTCACCAGCCTTGCCAATGTGTCTGCGAGCGTCTTGTTCGCCTTTGTCCTTCTTTCAGGGCTGTCCCACCTGTGTGAATTCATCGAGGACTGCGAGCACACAAGCCTGGCAGTGCGCATCCTCTGCCTGTTGGGTCGCGAGGGACCCCAGGGCTCCATGCCTTCGCGCTACATCCGCTTCATGTACAACCGGCTCATCCTGGAGAATGCCCCCGTGCGTGCCGGTGAGTGCTCACAATTTCAACCAAGCGTCAGTCACCACCTCCACGCCTGGTGCGGGGGGTCGTAGAGGGTGAGTAGCAAGTGGTGGAACCCCACATTCACGTGTGGTCGAGGAAATTTGGCTCTGGAAATCCTGGTTAAATCCCGAAACACACATCGGAAGAGGAGGTTCAACTGTGGGCTGAACTTGGTGGCTGGTTATATTTATGCCTTTACCTATTAAGGTGAAAGCTCATGAGTGGCCTCCGAAGGAATGTGTCAATGAGACAGGTTTATAGCCAATCCAAGCAGTAGCCACTTAATAAGCCAAAGTTTGGCTTGTGTATCTAAACTGGCCATAAGCCAGTCCAGAAGGGTCGTAAATCAATCCAGAAGTCCAGAATTCAATCCAGTTGCCATATAACAAGCCAACATTGGCTAAATTGACTAGAGTAAACAATGGGTAATCAGTAGTGGAAAGCCATCCAGAAAATGAAAACTTTTGCCTTGCTGCAACTAAGCAGTCTTAAGTGTCCCTTCGAATATTTATGTGGTAATGTCATAATGCTTCAGTTGCTGTAGTAAAATGTCTGTTAGAGTGAAGCAGTAATGTTGGAGAGATGTGCTGTAAAAGCACAGTGAATGCAAAGTGCATTCCGCCCTACAAGCCTAGTGACACAAAGGGCGTGTGTTTCTCTTTTCGCCATGGTTTTGCTGCAGCTGCGGTGAGTGCTCTGGCCAAGTTTGGGGCGCACTGCGAGGACCTGCTGCCCAACATCCTGGTGCTGCTCGAGCGCTCGCTCCTTGACACGGACGACGAGGTGCGCGATCGGGCCGCCTACTTCCTGCACGTGCTGCGACAGCGGCAGAAAGCCCTTGGCACACGCTACATCCTCGATGGTGGGCACCGCTCATTAATTTGTGCATGGTGCGTGATTTTGTGTGTGTGAGGTCGCAAGTTTCAGTTGAAGCTTCACGGACCTGAGAAATGTCTCCCAAGCACCACAAACCACTATAGGAGGAGGATTGCAAGTTTTGCTTACGCGGGGCAAGAACTCGTGAAAGAGGGCTCATGCAGCGGCTGATTCGGGGAACCTTTCTAAGGCGCTTTGCGTGTTGTTTGTTGACAGGCCTGCAGGTTTCCATAGTGGGCCTGGAGAAGGCATTGCAACACTACATTGCCGAGCCGACCGACACCCCCTTCGACATCAGCTGCGTTCCCATTGCCACTCAACCCGTGGAGAAGAAAACACAAGGTGAGACACTTCTTTTTTTGTCTCTGGCTTCTCAGGGGTTTTGTGGTACATAGCTCGTTATGGGACGCCTCTCTCAAACATGGACCCATGCACAGGCTGGAACGCTTGAATCAAGTCTTGCCTGGGGTGCTCTGCGAATACGTTAACACCCATATATGACATACTTAACAGAGACAACAGAACAGGTAGAGAAATAAAAAAAAGAAGTAGGCGCTGGCTTTAACCGTGGTTTTATAGATACGATAGAACCCTGCCATGATTAGTCCGCATTGTGTAAAGCTCTGTTTTAGTGAATGAAGGCATTCGGTTCTCATTCTTAGCCTTTCTCGGTTGGAAGGCTCCTATTTAGTGGAAAAAAAAAAAAATATCAGTACCAGTTTTAATAGTAGTAAAAGGCCCTGGCCTCAGCAGAACGCTTTTCTGTCACACAAACCCTGGGCACTTTATGTAGACTATAATGGCGTGCCGTAAGTAACGTTGACAATTTCTTGAGAAAACTTTGGCACACCTGCTACCTCTGGCTACCATTTCAGGCTTGCACATAATCTCTGCATATTGCTCTGCTTTTCTGTGCAGTTCCAAGCGAACCAAACTTTTACCTCTCTTCCTGAATGATTTGCTGGAATAAATTCTGCTGTGGTTAGAGAGAATGCACAGAAGAGCTCTTCTTGTAGTAATATGAATGGCAGATTTGTTTCTTGTATTCTTTTGTCAGGAAACATTAAGCTAAAATTCGTGTTTATCCATATCGGCGCTTTCTTTAATTTCATGTGTATTGCATTCTATTTAACATGAATTTGTATTCTTTTTGCCATCTAATTTGTCTGAATGCTTAACAGTGCATATGTGCACTGTAGGGTGCCTAGTGTGGAAGGCTGCATAGAATGATGGGATGTCTAGGGGATCACAGAATGTTTAATTATAAGGCATTGAAAGGTAGGTTTGGTCCCTAGCTCTGGTCAGTGCTTGTACTTGCTATTCTCCACTTACTGCAGAGAATAGTCCTATACTTCGAAGGAAATTTGGTTTGCAGCTTGAACCGGTAGCTAGTGGCATGTAGTTGTTTTTGAATTCTGGGAGTACAGTGCAGTCCATTTATAATGATACCAGATATAACAATATATCGCTTATAACGATCGAATTCTTTGGATTTATCAATTTTCCCATTGGCCCAGTGTAAAAGTAAACCAGATATAACGATTAATTATCGACGGTACATCGGATACGATAGCTTTATCGCCGCCCGGTAGATGTTTGCCACGTAAATTTGTCTGAATGTTTAATAAAAAAATAAACTATTAAGGTTCGAATGACATAAAAACTCGACATATGCGGCGAAAATGGACTGTCATGGCAAAATCAGCAAGCGTGATTGCGTGCAGTTAGGAATGAGCACTATCATTGCAGTCGCTGCCTGTTGCCACGCTAAGGGTGCGGTCGTATTGCCATCACAATCTCCAATTGTGCGTCCGTGGAAGATGGCGCCGATGGCGGAAGATGAAGATTATGGAGGGATAGTATAGCCCCTAGTGATAGCTCTCGACATGAAACAGCAGATTCATCAGCATATCTGGCAGGGTTCCAAAGTCTGAAGCCTCGTGAAAAAATTCGGGCATCTGCGATCATCAAGGCTACAGGGATGTCCTGCAGTTCATCCAGTCACCAATCAGTTTCGCACACGCAAAAAGTACTGCCGCTAGCGTACGCGCTACTGGAAGCGGTGCTCACAGCCATTGTCGAACTTCAGCTGCTGCTCAAGCGACCGTGAATTCCGGCTTTCTTAAGTATGCTCAAGTCATTTTATGGCTATTGATGTATCTTGTAATAAAATGTTTAGTGCTCTTTATGATGATTAGCTTTGTTCAACCTGATTTATTCATCGCTGGAAAGTAGGCAAGCCTACATGCATGGAAAAATACATGGGTGTGGGCTTTGTCTGGTCTTTTTTTATTTTTGTCCAGATATACTAATAATCGATTATAACGATCGGGTTTTCCGGTTTTCTCAATATCGTTATAAGTGGGCTGCACTGTAGGCTTGTGTTAATACCTGCCGTAAAACCAGAAAGCGAAGCAGAAAAGGCGCTGAAAATTCCTGTGTGTCTTATCATTCACAGCATCTGTTGAGGCAGCTGGTACCCTTGGACGTAAGCATTTACCAATTGTTCCACGTGTTACTTGTGGTGGTCGGAGTGTGAACTGTCTTACCACGGGAATGAGTTGGGCACAGCCATGCTGCACACCACCCTACTGATGCATATGCATGCTCCCCGTTTTTGTGGTTTTATTTTGTTTTCTGCATGCATCGGCCTTTTCTGCACGGGAGAGCATTATGCGGAGAGAGGGTCCACATTGTCAAGACTGTGGTGGCTGGCATGCACTGTTTCGCGTTAGCAGTAGGCAGTGTTTTTAATTGATTTTAAATGTGTTTTTCTGAAAAGTTGAGGGCTCAATTACTGATTAGAACTCACCTTACTGCAGCCATTCGGCTGCCAAAGAAAGCCATTAATAAGTAGCTCTTGGAGCCCCAGATCGGGACAAATTTCTAGAAAGTTGCATAATTTAGCTTTCTTTTGTAGCTGCATTGCGGGGAACAATAATAAGTGATGAGCCATTGTGTGAGATTGACAATCTCTTTAGGGACTTTCCCAACTCGGACAATTCCAGTGGTCTTTATTTTTTTTTTTCATTACTTTGCGTTATTGATTGCATTACATTCCTCGGTGTGTTCTGATTTTGACACAAAAAAAAAAAAAATCCTTTTCTAAATTCCAAATAGAACTATTTTTAAAATGAAAGAACAGCAAACCGAACCGGTTTCATGGCCAGAAATGACATTCCACTTGACGAAACGATGACATCACATACAGTATTTGAAAAACACTCGCACGCTTGTTGGATGGCGGAAATAAAGTCTGGAAGTCATGACTCAGTTCATAGCATGTCTGATAGCCTACTAAAGGCCTCAAAATTTCATGATTATGCAGGTAGCGGGCAGTAATGCTGGTAACATTTGTGACATCACAAAAGCGGTGTAGCCCGCTGAAATCTTTTCAACTGAGGCCACAAAAACTGCGCATTCTAAAATCTGCTTGCACGCAAATCAATTATCGCGCGGCATCCGAATTTAGTAGAATGTGTTGGGGGCAGAGAGCTAAGCCTAAAGTAAAATTTTTACTACATGAGCAAACGTCGGAAAACCTCCGGAGTTGCCCTTTAAAATATGGAGGCTGCCTTAGTTGCTATGGCCTCGTTACGAGGTGCGGGTTTGATTTTGCTGCCTAGTGACAATGATATTGAGCTGACCTAGTTTATTACAGTGCTAAATAGAATTGTGTTTCTTTTTCTTTATCCTTTTGGCACAGCTGAGGGTGAGTGCGCCATTTTATGTCTTGCTTGCGTGTGGCGATATCTGCGCAGCAACACTTCTGCACGTGCCCACCAAGCGTTGGGTGTCATTCGTGTGCTTTGGGAGTCTTTGCTTTCTGGGGAATCTTTGGGAGCCCTCGCTGAGACCTGTGGTTCTCTTTGCCGCCTTCCCCACTCGCATGCCTCGAGCTTGGCCTTTTTCTTGCGCTTCCTGACTGCCTTGTCTCTCTGCATGTTGCTTCTGCCTCCTAGATGCGCCCACCAAGACTACTGTGCTCGTACCTGTTGCTGGCACCAGCTTGTTCGGTCTGGTTCCCCTTTTTCTCTCTCCTCCTTTCTTCTTGTGCAGCCTTTATCTTTAGTGTGCAAGCATGTATTACAGTGCAGCGCGAGAATCGTGAGGCTTGCATTGCCGTACTTTCTTCCACTGCTTGACGCCTAAAGAGACAGCTGCAGCCGCTCCAACGCCTCCTTAACTTCACATAATGTCATTTCGTGTAAATAAAAGTTGCAGGGTGCGTGTGTGATTTTTTTCCCGCTAATGCATGCAAACACTGCACAGCTCTTAACTGCTAGTGAGACTGCCATTATTGCAGTTAGAACTCCGTGGAGTGCTCTGTTTCGTACCCTGTTCAGACCCATACTTGGCGACACGCTAGCAGTGTCAGGGCACTAGGCGATGAGAGGGAAAGGCCCCTCTAAGATCGTCGACCTCTGCAACACGAGGCTTTTGTGCAAATCGTCTCGGTGGCCATTGAACTTGTGAGGGCTTTGTTTGAGGTTAAGAAAGAACCGTAGCAGAGTGCTTGTTACGAGGACAGAAGGTGGGAGCAAGGGATTGAGCATGTATGCCTATGGCTGGATGATGCAGAAGCCGTGCCCAAGGGCAAGCCAGACAAGGTGGCCGCATCGAGACAAGATCTGTACGCTGGTGAGTCTTGTGTGCATTATTCGCACCATTTTGCTCCGCATCTTTCCATCTTTATGCGGCGGCCATGGCGACGTACCTAAAGAGTGTGCGGTAGTTGGTTTATGTATTGTTTACTCCTTTTTTAGCCATTGCATGTGTACATTCCAGCGCTCTGTTAAATCTTAGATGAGCTGTATAACTGTGGTGTGAAGGCTCAAAAGTAGAAGCAATCGCATGGTGCATGCGCAGTTTCTCGGCTGAACCTGCTGAAAAACAAAGTAGATTTACAAATGTTTTCACAGTGGCCTTCTCTCTCTTTTTTTTTTTCTTTTTTGTCAACAATGAGCCCACATTGAGTGGATGTTTGGCAGCATGTATGATCTGGAACAGGTTTAGATGATCACTGTGCTCCTGCAGGTTTTGCTTTCTTGTCTGGCATTACTTATAGCCTTGACTACAAGTTACTGTATAAACTGCATTATTGATCAAGTGTGAATATAGGTCGACCCCCTTACCTTGGCACCACACGCCGAACTGTCGCTGAGAGCGGCCATGTTGCCGCTCGCTTCGGCAGACATCACTTTTTCTGGAAAGCCACTATAAACTGCCTCCACATGCCATTATTCATTGCTATAGAGGCATTCTATACTCTCATAGGTCAAACGAAAGAGCGCACCCGAAGATAAGTGCACTTGGTGCGGGAAAAAAAATGTCAGCAACTGCAGGATGTCGATGCGCTTTTGGCTGTCCGTTCACGAGCAGGCACGCCACTTGTTGCCAAACTGTGCCTCAAATTTTGCTAAAGATAGCTGTACTAAGACAAGGGGTGACTTTAGCTTGCTTGCTTTTTTTTTTTTTTTTTTTTTTTTTTTTTTTTTTTTTTTTTTTTTTTTTTTTTTTTTTTTTTTTAGAAAAAATCTTGACCTATATTTCGGTTTATACGGTACCCCTTGGATACAAGAGAGGTGCAGAGAGTGCTGGTATATTTCTGCAGAGCAACTGTCCAACATCCCGGAATTGGTCGCCCTCGGTCTGGGCCCACTATTCAAGTCCTCTCCCGCTGTAAGCCTCACAGAGTCCGAGACGGAGTATGTCGTCAAATGCATCAAACACGTCTACAGCAGGCACGTTGTGTTGCAGGTAAGGCTCGCTGGAACTGCACATATAAGTTAGCACTAGTCTCTGAGATGTTGCATAAGGCGATTTTGTGTGTGAGGTTGAACGGGAGTTTTCGCATCTTTGTATAAATTCTGCGCTAGTCTCGGGAGTAGAAAGGAGTGCTGATGTAACTGTGATGACCATATTTTGGTGTAGGCAGAAAAAGATACCCATGGGTAGAGAAAAGTCGAGGCACATTAAAGAGGCCCAGTTTATCTGAATGAATCGAGAGCCCTCCACACAATTTGCACTTTCAAGTGCTTCTTAGGCTCTTAAAGCTGTACCTCTAAAGGCCATTCCAGAGCACCTCAAGCTAGTTTACAGTTACAAAGGCTTCTGTAGTCAGTATTTTTGTAATGAATAGAAATGAATAGAAGAATGGGCCTTTTAATTTCTTTGCCCTGTAGAAGAGTGAGCTCCAAATGATGGCTTGCTGTTCACTTCTGCATGACTTCAACATTTTACAGTAATTGCTCCATGCAGAGAAATAATGAGCGTACCGCAGCGGTGGCCTAGTGGTTTGAGCACCCGTCTCCTCATGCATGAGAAGCATGGGGAGCTCGCAGAACCCAATTTGAGAACCCCTGATTCAGAAAGTCGAAGTACATTGGAAAAGTTGACCAATGGCATCTCAGCCACGAAATATCTTGACGACCTTTGTTCTTTACATTGTCAATGTCCCAGCATCATTTGAGTGCTGTTCGCTTCGTGTCCTCCAGTGGTGCTTTTGCCCCCGCCGCAGTTTGACTGCACCAACACGCTCAACGACCAGATTCTGGAGCACGTGCGCGTGGCTGTGGAGCCGGCCGAGGGCTTCCGCGTCATTTCGGAAGTGTCCTGTGCCAAGCTGGCATACAATGTCCCGGGCACCGCGTACGTCTGCCTCGAGATGGAGCTTGAGGATCCCCTCCTGGGTGAGTAGTTCACGTTGCTGAGTAGCTCATTCTACTCACTTCAAGAAAACTATAAATGCTTTTAGTGAAGATGTGTTTTCTACAATCATCACATACACATATGCAGTTTAGAGCCCCATTTTGACGCATACCGGAGACCAGCTTTTGGCTCTTGCATGAGAGGTGTCTTAAAGAATGCTGCATGTTTTCATGATATACAGATGTGCTCCTGCTGTGATATCGCCACCCAGTGGCGGACTTTCAGAAGGGAAGGCTATAAGCATGTTGCATTAGTTTCTTAACTTCAATGGCTGTTTATTTTTGTCTGCTTGTGTATGGAACTTGTGGCAGTATGAGGGGGACGGTCTTCCGCCCCACGGAAGGAACAATGGGACAAGGAGCAAGACGACACATTGTTAATACTCGAACTCTATTTATTGCACTTGCAAATAATACAGAGCATGCCGGCTAACTATACATCAAGATTTTCCTTGGAAGGGCAAGACTACGTAAGAAGGACTTCTGACTCGCCGACTGGGGAATGGGGGGTGGGACTTCAGCAGCGGAAATTTGCACGTGCCGGAAATATGGCGGCCGGTTCTCCCGTGCGCGCCGCATTCTTAGGACGAAACCATACCACGGCGTCTGCCGCTAGAGGCGGTGAGAGCGTGCAGTATCTGCCGGTTGCTTCGCTGTTGGGAACCAGAAGACGGGCAGTCGTGCACGACAGGTCCTCCCGTGTGCGTCGCATACTTCCAGCATTTGCCGAGAGGCGGTGGGAGATGAGTGCTCGCATTGCTGGCTAGATCCAGAAGCTCCGTGTCGTCTTCTCGCGGGAATCCGCATAGACATCTTGGTGGCGTACCCATCGCTGGTTCTCCTTGCCCCAAGGGGAGGTGATTACCTCCTCTCCCAGCCGGCACTGCCACGCCGCTGCTGGGGTGGTAGTGATCGGCGCGGTGGAGAGAAGGAAACTGGGTTTCCACAAACTTGTCCAATAATCTTGTGCACTGCAACAGCACATATGGTGCCAAGCAGCTTTCTTGCACCATGGCCTCAAAGGGGGACTTTGTGCAACAAAATGGTCATAAGAGAGGGACACATTACAAGCTCATCTCTTGTTGCACTAAGCCTTCCTCCAAATTTGTGCCGCAGCAACAGCCTAAACCTTCACTTTCTTGTGATAGTTTGCTACTGAGAACTATCAATTGCATAATTATAGAAACATTTCAGTAATAAATGTCGGTTTTCTCGTTATTCAGTCCACTGTGTATCACTTTGCTTTTATCAGTGGAGAGGATAGGGAAAAGGGATAAATGAGTAAAAACATTCCTGGCCATAGAAAAAATAATTTATTTGTGAACTAAAATTTCTTTGCCTCAACATCAACAAGGCGTGCTTAATACTCCAGTGTACGATATCGAGCGTTAAAGGAGGAAATTTTGAAGCGAAATCTTCACTACGCCTTGTAAAGCCAGAGTCACCGTGCCGGGCGTAGGCAACAACTGTGCATGCGACCCATCTCCTTCCCTTCTTTTGTCTTCCGAATCTTCTTGCTCCATCTGACCGGTTTCTCCTTCTGTAAATAAAGAGCCTTACCTCGTACAATGGTTAGTAATGAAGCTTGTGCTTACCCACTAGGTTTAATCGAGCTAAACCATGGGCAATTGTTTCTTTCCAGTGATATTAGCCTCGATCAACGTTTCAAGAGGGTGTGAAAAAGAAATGCTTCGCACAAAACACAGGAGAGAAAACAGGAGAGAAAAGTGCATAAAAATGTCAGTGTTTCTTCGCGCAAATAACACATTAAAATTTTTCAATGTTTTCTGCAAAAGATGCTTGTAGATTATATCAAATTATTATTTTATGTAGGAAATTTGTTTAATTATGTGAAAAAACATGATTGCCACTGATTGCGAACCACAGTTCGCTGCTGGTGTCAGTATTATAGTTCAAGTACAGACAAGTACAGACCTGAAGTAACAGCCTTTCCTTGATTGGTGTCTAAATGCTACTGATATCTTGCAAGTCGAAGAAGTCACCAAATTGTGTGATCCATTGATTGCAAGCATGTGTGGCGGTCTTTCTTGAAACCATTGCAAGGGTGTCATTTTGCAAGCTACCACTCTTTCAGTTGCTATGAGCTAGTGTTTACCTTTGTATCCGCTGTAGTCTCAGCTGACTGTTCAGCTGACTGTTCACCCGAATCGACTGCATTGGGTTACATGCGAGTATGGTATTCAGTCGCAGGTACGTTTAGCAACACTCTGAAGTACCTGGTCAAAGACTGTGATCCGAACACCGGTGAACCTGATGACGACGAAGGCTATGAGGACGAGTACGTGGTAAGTACTGCTTCCAGGAACATTTCAAATATGTGTGTCCTTTTTTTTTATTATTTATTTATTTTCCTGCAGAAATTCTTGCCGCTGAGCATTTTTTGCTGTTATTGCCATGGCAGCATTAAGTGCTGTGTCTTGCTGTCACTCTTGTTTGTCATTTTTCCCTGTACATTATATGCAAAAATAAACTCATTGATCAATTGATCGATCAGTCGATCTCTGGTTCATTGAGTGCTAGTACTGGAGAAGTATGTTGATGCACAGATGTTTGATTATTTGCGTTTTGACTTCTATTGCACATTAACACACTCTTGAGAGCTCTGTTGATAATAATGCAATTATTATTATTTTTATTAAAAGGATATTGTTGCTTTTGTGGAGAGGTGGGTAATGTTGGAGGGCGTGACAGAGAGGTCTCCCTGGCCATTGCAGCTGGAAGACCTTGAGGTGACGGTGTCAGACCATGTGCAGAAGGTGCTGAAGGCCAACTTTGCCGCCTCCTGGGAGGAACTTGGCAACGAGAACCAAGTGGAGGACACCTATGCCCTCAGCACCATGAAGACGTTGCAAGGTTGGTCGATGATGCGAACTTGCAAACTTTCCCGGCCGCAGTGCATTGCATACAATGTGCAAAATTTCGGATGTTTCGAACACTCTCCCGTGCCACTACGAATGATACAAACGCGTGAACTGCAACTGCAACCTTGAGCACTACGCATCGTGCCCGCACATCGTTGACTCCGCGAACGCCAGCCGCGGTGTATGTACGCATCAGGGGCAATTTGCAATGACGCTTGTCCGTGCCTCGCTGACGTCACGATTGTTTGTCGGGCTCACGCTGCGAAAAGCTTTCAGCGGCGCATGTCCCACAAACTGCAGACTTTACAACGACAGCAGCTGGCGGTGGCGGGCGCATGCGGACCGCTTATCACTAGCTCTGTAATCGCGATCCGCGAATAGCTTCAGACGCTACGCGGCCTGCATGTCACCATCTCCTGTCATGCTGTACGCGCCGCGAGAAGTTCGCGGTGGCAGGCTGATCGCACATCACCGACATCACGATAGTTTTCCACGCCGCAACGCTTGCAGTAGTAGTTGACAGCGGTTGCGCACGGGCCACACATCGTAGACTTCACAACCGCTAGTTTTGCTGTACACATCACGAACAGTCTGCGGTGCCGCGAGAAGTCCGCGGAGGCACACGGCCCGCATGTTGCCTATGTAGCTATCGCCTGCCACTCTGTCTGTGTCGCAAGTGGCGAGCTGTGACTACGCGACCGTAATAAACCTTCTCGGACGTAAGCAGATTTGTGCGACTGCCTTTCTCATGCTTCTGCATACTTATTTCCTAGGTTGTGATGATACGAATTTTTTTCGTGACCTCGTGAGATTCATATCGCCGAGGTTCTGCTTTATAAAGCTGGTCACAAAGCTTAAGTTGTTTCACCGTCTATCCCGAATATATTTAATTGTTGCTTATATTGAACAAAGAATTCCTTTGAAAAGCCCTTGCAGAAGTATGATATTACTGAACGCATATATTGAGCTCCCATAAATGAACCATCTGATTCGGATGGCTGGGCTGATTCGTGCCCATTCAAGTGGCTATTCTCCTAATGGCACTCACACGATGGCTTTTTGTGTACGGAGCAGTGTCATACACAGCCACGTGAAGCGGCCTGAAAGCTGCATGACGTGGGGAATGTAGCAGTAGCAGCCTCAGTAGTATAAGCAGTAGTTATAATAGCTGTAGATTTGACGGCGCAATTTCTCGTACAACACTGCTGCTATACTACGTGCAGGTTACACTACTGTGAGAATTAAGTGCAAATTAGTATTATGGAATAGACATGAATCGTGGGTGACAGTTTCTGCAGTGTTGCTGCCAAGGTTGCTGTTGGCCTTTTGGTTGCCATAGATAAAAGCTTTGCCAATGACTCTCAAATTTTGTGTAGCCAAAAGTTCACTAAAAAAGATAACTCTAAAGTGAGCAATCCTGGAGAGTGAGTAGCCGTTGTTCTTGGAGCTCTTCTGAGCCAGTGCGCCTTCGCCATCTTTCCACCGTGCAGATGCTGTACAGCAGATTATTCAGTTCCTGGGCATGCAAGTGTGCGAGCGCTCAGACAAGGTGCCCGATGGCAAGAGCTCCCATACATTGCTGCTGGCGGGCGTGTACCGGGGCGGCCACGACGTGCTTGTAAGGGCACGGCTCGCCACCACAGGTGTCGCCCAGGGCGTCACCATGAACCTCGCCGTACGAAGCAAGGACTCAGACGTCTGCCAGGTCATCATCTCGGCAGTGGGATAAAAGAAAAAAATCAGGACTGCTAGACTTTTTTTTTTTTTTTTTTTTTTTTTTTTTTTTTTTTTTTTTTTTTTTTTTTTTTTTTTTTCTCTATCTCGAGTGGCGCTTTCAAAGGATTCCACATCATCACTGCACCTCTCGTGTCTGCGTGGTCATCATCTCTAAAGCTTGATAAGCGATGGAACAGAAAAGGGAACTGCTAAGCTTGTTTTCTGTGTTAATCTCTCGTCTGTCTCTGCAGTGTTGGATTGGCTGACAATGAGAGAAATGTGCTGCTAGACAATTTTCATTCGATGGCTTTCACTTTGTATTGCAGCTGGCACTTCACTCCCTTTCTTGGGTTTATCCGGAGATCTAGAAAGGTCTCGGTCCTATACCTTAATCTCTCTGTGTGACCTTTCCGTTGCAATTGTTTGACATTCCGGGGCTGTGTGTGCTTTCCTCTTTGTTGTATGTAAGGTCTGCGAGATTTGTTGTTTCTCGTCTTCCTTTTGAGCATTTACGGAAAAATCATTCTCGGAAAAATGATTAGCACTTCTGTTTCTTCTTTCGAAGACATGTCTTTCCGATGCTGTGCGTCACGCCAGTCGTGCAATGTCGTGGAAAACAAGCGCATAGCCATTAAGTTATGGTTAACTCTTTGCCATGTTACATTCGGTGAGACGTAAGAGAGAGTGTGGGCTGCGAATTAATGGGCCTGGCGTGTAACCTCCCGCCACTTGTATAATTTGATGCCTGTGACTTTTGGATGTTATTAATTTGTGAGGATCGCAGCAGAGTTGAATCCTGCTGCCAGTTTAGTATAATTTTTAAGACTTGAACAATCTCTATGACTAACCCTTGCTGTCCTGCATTATGTTTGTTGTACATGAAAGCTGTTTTTTGTCAGCCTTGTTTAAATTTGTGAAAGAAAAAAAAAACTGGCTGCAGTGCTTTTTGTGGCCAAAAAGACATTGTATATAGGTCGATGTAACTGCAAAGTATGGCTCTGTCATAAGTCTCGCTGCAGAGATGAGTGCTTTTTTCTTTTTTTCTGGAAACTGTACTGCCTGAATGAAGTAAAGCAAGAGGTTGTCATCTTTTTGACCATGTTTTTCTGCAACTGGAAGACATTACATCAAAATGCTAACTCGCAAAATGGACATCAAGCTGCTGTCACTGGGCGGTTGCGAGGAGAGTCTTTCCTCTCTTTTTTCTTCTCTATTTTCTCCTCTGTCCTCATGGGGCAGTGGAGGTGGAGCTACAGAGCCAGCAGCAGGCCCGTGCATTTTCTTTTCCTTCTTACAATCACAACAACTGGACAAGCAACTGACTAGCTTCGAAGACTTAGAATGGGTGATGCATATACTATGATGGAGTAATAATGCATTCTAAAGTGGCATGGTGATGTCTGCAGACGAGCTGATCATGTTGCCATCTCGTTTGCAGTAGGAGAGCTTGTTTTGACCCTTGGCTGTAGTTGCATGCTGTCGCCATCTGGTGACTGGAAAGTTGACTTTTCTTACATGCTTGTCTTTTGTGTTGAGGCACCTTAAAGTATTGCTCACTCAAAAGAAAATTACAAGGGCCTTGCATTTTTTGTCACCAGTGGTTGCATGTGGATGTGCACTATTCCATGATAAAGGGCAGTTGTGATCTTTATTACTTACTGACTTCTTATGCAGTATGTGCCATTAGGTGCACTTGGCCAAAAAAAAATTGGTTGACATCCTGGAAACCCTGGCCTTGATATAAAGGAATGTAATAGGAAGCGGAGGTTTTCGTACAGAAGCCACGATGGGTTTTAACTACGTTTTGAACTACCTTGTGCTTGGAGAATTACCATCTGCATCTGATGAATTGTGTTGCCATGAATATTTTAGCCATTTTGTACTTTTAAAGTCTTGCAGGGGGCACAAAAGAGGGCTTTCCTCTCCCGTGGCTTCTTAATCGCATTGCAATGACAACGCATCTGGTACTGGAGGATGAGCATGTGCCCATGCTGCCGCCCCGGGGTATTGGCGGAAAATGAGGCATCATGGCGAAAGTTGACCACAGTCTTCTCAAGCAGGCGACGCACTTAGAAGCGCCAGTTGAAGGCAGAGTAGAGCATCACAAGTTTGGGGGAAACAGCAAGAAAAAGCTGAAATCTGCACATATTGTTTCCCCGCACTGTATGCACATTTGTAGAAAACAATACAAGAGGCTTCTCAGGCAAATACTACTGCTCGAGTGGCTCTCCACGTAAGCGGGTTGCGGCAGCGTGCTTGAGCTATTAGAGAGTTATAGCATAGCGTGATCTGCCACCGTGACCTACTACCGTGTGCCGCCAGTGCTGGCGCTTTAATTGGTCCCGAAATGGTAGACCTGCGTACAGGCTGTCCGCAGTATGGCGCTGTCGCGGCCATCTGGGCATGCGCGGTGGCGGATCACGTTAGCGGATCTTTCTGTGCTATAATTTCACTTGGGACAACATAGTTCTAAAGCCAATTAAGGTCCACAAAACCGACGAGCTCACAGATTCCTACAGTGACTTGACGTCACTCCTCGGCAGCATATGGCGCAGGCGGGCACCCTTCTTGGATTCTGGCGATGGTCTGCTGTACTAATCTCTGAAATGCGACTATGTAGTGACCCTCTTGCATTAAAGAAAAAAAAAAAAAAGAAAAATGTGATGTCGCCTGCCCAGTTCTGTCCTATGCTAGAGTACTTGTGGCAGTATACAGCTGCCTCAAAGCATTTCGAGAAAATTTTGCCGGAGCAGCTCGACGATCGACACGTTAATTGTGACGTGACCACCTCGACCGCAGTCCAATCTTGCGCACATCCCCTTCCTTTAGCACCCTACGATCACAGGCGTTTCTTGTGACCATACGACGGCATTTTGGTCGATGTTCGAAATTTCATCCAGTAGCCGACGCTATACCTACTAAAGTAGTACGACTTGTGTTAGCCCGAACGGTCTTTCTGAAGACTGCCGCGGGGTTCTCTGATGTCGGCTACTCTAAGCTGCTCGAGTGCATCACTGTCCCGCCGCCCCCAACAGGTGCACTTGTTCTTGCGCCGCGACTAGGGGCGGCGCAGGAGCCGTTAGGAAGCGGCCCGCGTGGCTGGCAACGATGTAGGTGCAATACGTGGTGAAGAGGACGACAAGCACAGCAAGCAGGGACACGATGACGTACACGTTCACCTCGGACACCAGCCCCGATGCCTGCATCGGAAGTACATGGCCGCGGGGTCAGAGCTAGTTTAATCTTAAAGGCCCACTGTCCACCCTCCGGTCGAAAATATTTTCTTCCCCGGTGACTGTGAGACTTCGCCCCTAGAACGCAAGGCCGCAAAATGTTTTTGAAAAGAGTAACTAATAACGCAGTTACAGCCACCGCAATCACCCGATTCTGTCATGCCTCTCTCCTTCCGTTTCCTCGCAAAGGTTTTTCACTCTCCTGCCCGATGTCGTCTAGCCTCCGCAATACAAATTCCCCTTCCTCCTCCGCGTTTGGCGGGAGGTGGGGCGTGGCTCTCCGCGAGCGGGAAAAAAAAAAAAAACGGTCGAGGGAGCGCGCGCCGCTGGATTCAGTCTGGCCGTGGCGAGGGAAAAGCGCGCTGCGAGCGGTAGACACCCATCCTTCTTCCGTCAGTCAGCGAGACGGACCAATGGACATCGTTCGCGGTACGTACGTCATTGCTGTGGCCCGTCGGGCCAGCGCAGGAAACGGGGAAACTGGCTTCCCGGAGGAGAGCATGAGAGAGCTTTGAATTGTATTTTCGATGCTTTGCGGCGCGCGTGTCACTGTAGCATTTTGCACAGACTATCTCCGGTACCTGATCGAAACACTGGGCTCCTTTGCTTAAAAGGGCCTTCCCTGGACAGTGGCCCTTTCCACCCTCCGCTTCCTTTGCTTAAAAGGGCCTTCCCTGGACGGCCCTTTGTCCAGGGAAGGCCCTTTTAAGCAAAGGAGCCCAGTGTTTCGATCAGGTACCGGAGATAGTCTGTGCAAAATGCTACAGTGACACGCGCGCCGCAAAGCATCGAAAATACAATTCAAAGCTCTCTCATGCTCTCCTTTGGGAAGCCAGCTTCCCCGTTTCCTGCGCTGGCCCGACGGGCCACAGCAATGACGTACGTACCGCAAACGACGTCCCTTGGTCCGTCTCGCTGACTGACGGGCGAAGGATGGGTGTCTACCGCTCGCTGCGCGATTTTCCCTCGTCACGGCCAGAGTGAATCCAGCGGCGCGCGCTCCCTCGGCCGTTTTTATTATTTTTTTTTTTTTTTCGCGCTCGCGGAGTGCCACGTCCCACCTCCCGCCAAACGCGGAGGAGGAAGGGGAATTTGTCTTGCGGAGGCTAGACGACCTCGGGCAGGAGAGTGAAAAACCTTTGCGAGGGAACGGAAGGAGAGAAGCATGGCAGAATCGGGTGATTGCGGTGGCTGTACCTGCGTTATTAGTTACTCTTTTCAAAAACATTTTGCGGCCTTGCGTTCTAGGGGCGAAGTCTCACAGTCACCGCGGAAGAACATATTTTCGACCGGGGGGTGGACAGTGGGCCTTTAACGGCGTGTATTGTGCTCTAGACACAGTTTTCGCAGTCGCCTATTGCGATAATAGATTTAGGTCACTGTAGCTACCGTGTTGGCGAAGTCCTCTTGTTGGAGGTTTCCAATAGAAGTTTTAAATTCGTTAAGATTTACAAGGCTCATTTGGTAGGAAACTCGAATACCCCGCCCTGGTGTAACCACCTGCAAGTAGTTGCGTTTTTTTCTCCCTTGTATGCGCCTTCCTCTATCCCTTCACACATGGCACGGCTGAGGTGTCCACAAAGAGGGACAGTTAACCAAGCCTCGTGCGTGATCGCGTACCTGCACCACGTGGACGTTTGCGTGGCTGAACTGCGACTTTCGCGCACCGGCCCCTTCGACGCGCTCCAGAAAGTCGGTCATGCGTTCGGCGTTGTGTCGCGCTATGGCGGCGCGCATGACTGGGTTGCCGGCCGCCATCTTGTACGTGCTGAGCTGCATCTGGGCGTAGTGGCGCACCAGCCTCCAGGGTAACGAGAAGTCGTCCAGGCTGTACGTCGCGCCCTGCACGTGCGTCACGTGGCCAGGAGTGAATTCAGAGCTATTCCAAATGCACCTCGGAGGTCTCGAGTGTATGTAGTATAATAAGAGGTAGATATTTGCTTTTAGCAATTTTTTAATGGTTGGGGGTTGAAGTGGAGAACGGCTGCTATGGTAGATGGGAAGGACTTCTCAGTTTTACTGCAAATAATTTGTTCACCAAGGTCCACTGACGGTACCGCACCTGTCAGCTCGGCGAGGAGCTAGGGTAAAGAGAGTGGATAGCGGAAATGAAAAATAACTGAATTGCACAGCTGGTACACTGCACTATAATACACAATTCTGCTCCCGCGCGGCTGATTCGCTGGGCAGAAACTCCGGGGAAGGCAGGGAATCGAAAGTCATTCTCGTGTTTTCATCTATTCAGCTCTTGCAGGTGTGGTCTTGTTTGCACCGAGAATTTTGAGAACGGAAAGACAGTGGTCAACGAGTTTCTTCTCATCACCCCTCGTCTCCTGTAGATATATATTTACTGCTATTGTAAATTCACGTTCACTAAAGCTTTTAAACTTTTGCATATATATATATATATATATATATATATATATATATATATATATATATTGTGAAAGAAGGCTATGTTGAGGCGGCAAGGTCGTGACGGCAAGGCCAGCGATGCCTTGTCTAGCGTTTTAATCCGATGACAAAACCCAGGCGCGTGCCGAAGCCGGCGCCACGGGACGATGATGATGGTATGTACAAATGAGAGAGGAAGATCATGGCATGTACACATTAAAGAACATCCACGGAAGGCTCACACAATCTGCCCGGGGGATCGGAAGCGGCCAGCCTGGCCGCTCCTAACTAAGCGATGCATCGCGGCGCACAAACGGTTTCAAGAGAGACACATGAACAATTTCAGTTCCACGGTGGCGTCGATCAGGAAAGGAACCAGTTCCAGAACGGAACCGTCGCAGGATCTGGCCCCTGGGGGATCTACAGGCGTCACTTTGTAGTTCACTGGGGAAGTTTGGCTTATGACCTCATAGGGACCTACGTAGCGGTGGTGGAATTTGTCACTAAGGCCAGGGGTGCGCAATGGTGTATAAAGCAGTACTTCGTCGCCAGGACGAAAGGTGACCACTCGATGTGTAGAATAATAGCGAGTCTTGCGGTCTTCCTGGCACGCTGCCTTGTTGAGGCGGGCAAGATGACGGCATCTGGCCACACGAGATAAAAAAAAAATGGGTAGGTACTGATGTGGAGTAGTCGGGCGTAGAGATGAAGGAAGCGTCGAGAATTGTAGTGGGAGGACGGCCATAAACGAGGAAAAATGGAGAATAACCGGAAGTCCGCTGTACTGCTGTGTTATAGGCGAATGTGACGAATGGTAGAATAGTGTCCCAATTTCGATGATCTGGTGTGATGTACATGGATATCATGTCTGCCTTCGTAACTGTGACATGGGGTCGACAATTAAAGCATCGACCTCTTAGTGCAAGGCGCGGTTAACCGTCACGTCATACAATAGGACGATGCCATTGGCGGGGAGCCGTCCATTTAGCTTATCGCCTATCACTGTGCGGGCAACGGATCTCACTGTTTATTACAAATGTGCATGAAGCCACAGGTTTGGGCGCGCTCTCACCGCGAGAGTGACGCCATTCTTGGAGAGCACCGGATACTCGAGCTGAAAATCTGGCCCGGTGTATGACGAGCGCGGCGGCTGCACCATTTTCAGCAGGCGTCCCAGCTCGTCGGCGATGCGGGAGTCGTCGTACCTGTTGTGACCCTGGGCAGCGGTACACGCCGACAGCCAAATCGCGAGACAAAGGCAGCTGCAGAGCAACGCGGCCGCCGAGGTGCGCTTCATGGCGACAGGACCTGCCTTTGGCTTTAATTCTTGTCTTCTCGTGTCATTGGCTCACAGCCACGTTTAAGCACGAGTTCATATTAACTTTTGTGTAGTTGGCCAATATCGCATGGGGTAAAAGCAACGCGAAACAATAAATCGCGCGATTTTCAAATACAAATTGCAGTTCCTACAATGGGCGGGCTGTGGGTCAAGCCTTCGAGCTTTGGGGAAAAAGAAACTGAGGAAGGATGATTAATAAACGAGAATAAATTAAGATTGATGAACCACGATTTCAGAAAAGCAGCATTGCGGACGTATTTCAATGGTACGTATATGTTCAATATTTCCCAAAAGAAAAGTATGTCGTATACATATGGCAACGACTATGCGCGGCGCATTTTGGAACCTTTGACGTTTCTTATCATCAGTGAAAAATGGCGCGTTCCTTTTTTTCAGACTCATTTTCTTTCATTTCCTTAGCAAAATGCTCTTCCATGTTCGACAGGAAGCTGGTGCCAATTTTGCTGATCGGTGATTCACTGCCTGAGAAGCCGCAGCACCTTGTTCTGCTGCCCTGCGAAGTCTGCATGGACACGTGACATGGCCATTTTGTCTCAGGTCATCATCATCATCATCATCATGGCCGGGTTTCGGCCCGGTTTCTTGCGCCTAGAGGAACTGGAAACAAGTGCCACCATAACAGGACACTGGCCTCCCACTTTGTTTAGACAATGAAACAAGGCCGGGCAATTCCTGTAGTGATCAATGTAAGGTTAATATTGCCTGGGCCGCCGTCACCATATGGGAGACTGCGTGCTCGCCGCAGCCAGACGGTCATATCCGCTGCTTGTCGCTGCACTCATCATGGCGGCTACGCTGCCTGTCAGGGCGGATCTCTTGGAGAGCTTGTGCGCGATCCTCGACGACCCGGAGCCGTGTCTGGACGGCGCCAGGGTCAGGCGCCACGAATGGGAAGCGACCACCACGCGGGGACCTTTCCAGGAGATCGTGGACAGTTCGTCTCAGCGGGAAGCCACGGTTGCCCACGACGTGCCGTGGAAGCCCGGAAGGGTCGTCTTCAAGGGTATGCTCAACGCCTTCTTGAATGATCGCGAATTGTAACGGCATGCGTTTCCACCAATGGTAAAAAAAGTAAATTTATTTCACCGCTTGGAATCGTGACTTGATCTCTTTTGTCGGTTTCAGTAGCGGACAGATCTTCAGTTGCCGTATGGGCAATCTGAAGCCAGGACAAAGCTTTTCCTCCTCTACCATCCCTTTCACACTTTTAAGGCGAAAGCTTTTTCTTGCCCAATGCTTCGTGGGATCAGAAAACATCATTTGTACCCCTCAATCACCTAGAGATCGATAGCGAAATCAACCACCGATAATTATGATATTAGTCATGTACGTCAAGCATGGATAGTCATGGTTACAGTGCCTGACGTCGATCATAACAGCTCAATGTAGATGGTGCCACTGCAGGACCAGACATTGCCCACTCCGTCCCCTCTCTTTTTTTCTTACGTTTTCTTTATTTTTTTCAATTGTTTATACATTGGCGCGGGCACCCAACGGTGGCTGCCTGTCAGAAAGGGTATGGCTTCATCTATCTATTTACGAGGGAGCATCAAAAGGTTTACTTATCACCATAAAGCTAAAAAAAAAGCGTATAATAGTCACTTCGGTGGTCAAAGTTAGTTCTTCACGTAGCCAGCCTTTCTTCATCTATTTCAAGTACTCTGTGGAAGTCCCCCGCTGCTCAAAAAACATTTGTTCTACTTCGAAAATGGCACCCACTCCGTCGCCAAATCGCCAATCATGAAGTGGTTTCTTCATCTAGGGAAAAAAGAAAGAGTCGCTTGGCGCAAGGTCGGGCGAATAAGGTGAATGCTTCAAAAGTTCATACTCCAACTGCTGGGCGGCAACAACAGATGCTTGGGCCATATGGACGCGTGCATTAATTGCCGGCCAGGAGACGACGCTGTGCTGATCATGCGACGGCGTTTTTGTTTCAGTGCATCACAATCCAGAAGGATGAGTTATCGCAGTTGAGGGTCTCATCCATCGGAAGGTAATCGGTTAAGATTATTCCGCGGCTATCAAAAAAACAGCGTCACCTTCCCGGCAGTTTTCTGGACTTTCGCCTTCTTGAGAGGGCGGGAGGGGGGGGGGGGGGTGATGGATGTTTCTACTTCTTGCTTAGTTCTTTGATCTCCGGATCGAGAGGTATACCCAGCTCTTGTCCATAGTGACGAAAAAAAAAATCGTCGCCATTTCGCTCCAACAGAGTCAAATTCTTTTGGGAAAAGTGGCGAGCTTGCTTTTGAAGAGGTGTCTACAAGCCATGTACCAGCGTGCATGACACCTTATTCATGTGCAGTTCCTCCACGCAGTTCCGTAACGTCCAAGTCCAGTCTCTGACATTACTCTTTCTATGGTTGATCTTCTGTTGTCGAGGATAACGACCTCCACTTTTTTCACCATGGCAAGATCATCGTTGATTGAGGGTCTGCCCACTCGTGGCTCGTCTGTCAGGGACATGTGACCACCTTGGAAGTTCCTCTTCCGGCTCAAAAAAAATATATGTGATAGGCTTTCATCCCCATAGACAGCTTTTATTTCGTCATGAATTTGCTGTGTGTTGTTGCCCTTCAAATGGAGCAACTTTAAACACTTTGGGCTTCAATTTTGTTCATCATGTATAGTTGATGTTTTACAGCCTATAAAAACTTACTTTAGACAAAGATTTGATATTTGCACAAGTATGCATGGCAATGGCACGTGATTATGCGCAAAAAGTTTCGCTGAAATATCTCTATAGTTTCTTTATTATAATTAAAACTTTTGCATGCCCACTCGTATCTACATGTCTGAACACGCCAGTCGGTGGTACTCCATATGCAGTACAACGCATTAGAAGTGTCGACACGGGGCGCATGAACAGAACAGCAAGAGAGAAATGCTTTCGCATTGTCGCACGCAAGGATCGTGTTGGCGACGATGAGGCACGTTTTTTTTTTTTTTCTTTTAGATCGATCGCTTGCTCTCACGGAATGTAAAAGTTTGCGTGCAACACGTAAAGAAGAAAATCAGCCTAAATCATGACTTGGCTATTGGGAAGCCTACTCAAAGGCAGAAATTCGCCTGTTACATATCTTTTAGCGCGTTTTACTCTATAGGCGCGTTCTGTTCTCAGCCGTCACTGCATGTGGTGGTTTTTGTGCTGTGGTTACCACAAGCAACTGGAGCCATATATGTATCCTTAATTCCCAAAGGTACGCTTCTCGGCGAGTTGTGCGAATGGGTGGAGCTAACAAGATGCGCCAGGAACTCGCTTTGGAATGGAAAAGTTTCTCTCCAGGGAAAAGTTCATCAATGACCTGCAATGACCGGTTGTTAAACCCTAAACGAACTATACTGGGACAAAACGCTATTTTTTCAGATGCCTCAGCAGCTGGGACCACTGTCGGCAAGATCATATGATCATTTAAAAGACGAACTTTTCCAAGCGTTCAATTCTGAGTCTGTCACCGTAGAAATGTCGGCATGTGTCCTCTGCGTTTCAATCTGGCAAATATCCGCGTTTATAAGCTTCTATGCATATACGAAGTTCTAACTGACGTTAAATTTAGCATGGGAAAATGCACACTTGATGATGTATTATGACAGGTATAACTCAATTGCCTGCTCATGTTAGGGCCAAATTTTGTTGTGGTTTTCTTACGCCGCATCTTGCCTTAGTTAATTGGCAGTTGCTCCGACAACCAACCCGTCTTCGATCAGCTTGAAGGGCTGCCTGTTAGACATGCATGCACACCATTTTCAGGCAGGACCCCAGCACGGCATGGCGCAGATTTCGGCGCCAATTGGTCGGTTCCCGCGTCGGAACCCCGACCGCCGCTGGAGATCGACTTCGACAACGTCACTTACACCGTGGACGACCCGATCCTGCCCTGGAAAATCATCGAATACTTTGCGAATCTACAGGTATATACAAAAATATAAATGCTCGAGCGAGCTGATGAAGCACGTACGCCCTGCGAAAAATGGTATACGTGGCAGAAATTGACACCTGTGTGCGACCTCTTATCGTCCGTGTGCATATTTTTTTAACGTGCCATTCTTCGCAAAAAATGCGGGTGTATACACACAGTAAGAAGACAGAAAGCGGTGGTATCGACTACTGAAAATCTTGATCACACCCTACAACCAAAAATGACCGCATATAAGAGCAGTAAATATATATAACATCTCCCATACCACACTGCCTAAAAATTTCCAAGATCACTGCAGAATCTGCACAGGAGAAATTCATAAGCCTGAGCGTTGTGTTGTCCACGAGACGAGTCAGCAGGATTCCGCGAGTGACAGATACGGCGCCTTTCCTTTCATACAAACCAATTATAGAGCTCCGGTGAATCCCACCTTCCTCCCTTACGGCGCGGTTTAGGTGTTCACAGAGCAAGTGTGACAGATACTGCGTCTTACCCTTCCTGTGACTCAATTTCAATGTCAATTCCGGTGAACTATGATGCGCTCAACGGAATACTGGTTGTGTTGTTGTGGCCGTAGGCAGAAGGAAAAGAAAATGCACGGGCCTGCTACTGGCTCTGTAGCTGAGTCACCTCCGCTGCCTGATTGATTTATAGGAAGGGAAAGGCCTGGTAACTGTCTCACTTGTTTTCTGTGGACACCTCAACCGCGCCGTAAGCGAAGAGAGGGCGATGGGAATCAAAGTGGAAAGAGAAAGAGGAGCCGTAGTGGAGGGCTGCGGAGTAATTTCGACCACCTGGGGATCTTTAACGTGCACTGACATCGCACAGCACACTCGGGCAGACAGAAGAGAAAATAGAGAAGAAAGAAAAGGAAGAGGGAGAGAAAGCCGCGCGCCGCAACAACAGCCGTCGTCCACCACCAAAGCGGTGGCGGGTGCAATGACGGCCTACAAATTCGGTGGCAGGCTATCCCCCACCGCAAGCGGCAGTGACCGACCTGTCCCAGCCCCATCAGGGGAGTTAGTGTTCGACAAGGTGCGCGCAACGTACCGTGTGCAGCAGCAACTCCCAGGCTTACGCACTTCTGCACTGAGACACGTGACCGGAAGCTTAGCTAGATTCTCAGCTTAGGATTACCGCAAGTGCTCAACAGCCACACTCCTTTGTTTGTACCAAGGAGGTTATACATAGAAGTTTTATACAACCTCTTTGGTTTGCACTTGCTCCAAATAGCTTACATGAGGTGAGGCTTATTTCACTTACCCGAAGTATCCCGTATGCAAGTGTCCGAACCCGCCTCGGTGTTTTTGTACACGCAATTTTGGGCGAGCGACGCCCCTTTTTAGGCTTAGCTAAGCCTCCTTTCCTCGGTAGATTATTTTAACCTCCAAGACACTGCTTCGGAGTAAGCAAAGCTACTAGATGGCCAAAGTGTGCGCGCCCCGATGAAGGCCATTCCTATTGACATTTGTGGTCACTGGATACCTGACACAGGTGGAGGTGTCATATGTGGAGAACGTGGAAAAGCGCAAGGCTTACTCCGGCTACCTGTTCCGCAAGATGAACGTCTACCTTTCGGTGGTCGGAGGCGACGCGACCATCAAGCTGGATCCGCGGGGCTACTTTTCTCCCGAGTTCTTCGTCAAACTCGTCAACCACCTCTCCATCTTCCTGGTGCTCGTCATGACGGTTATGCTGGCCTGGTTCGTCGGCTTTCTGGCCTACTGGTACTACTGGGGCCAATGGGAGACCCGACCGCCATCTGATACCGTCAAGAACGGTGGCGACGCTGGTGGCCTCGGCGGGGACAAACGGGGAGTCTTGAGCCGTGGTCGACTTCGAGCAGCCATCAGGCCAGAAGTCTGTGGCGGCAAAGTGCGGTCCCGTTCGTGTGACGACCGTTACGGCTTGGACTCGTAGGCATCCGAGATGCCGTTTTTCTTGCGAAGAAACAAGGAATGCGTTATCAGGAGCAGTTTAGCAACAAATCGCTTGCACTTCGTCTTCGATTATGATATATATGAGAAAGCTCTTGGATTTCAGGTGCTTTAGAAGTTCCTTGTTTCTTTATAGTCTTGATTTGTCTACGCAAAGTGTCGCGTGTCATAATTGGTTAAACTGCAACGAAATGTATTTTATAGAACTGCAAAGTTGCAAAACACGCACTGTAATTCTGTCTTCTAATTTCATATGACATCAGCGCATTTCTTGACGGCTGTATAGCATACTACTTAAACCTACGATCAGGTTCTCAGATTCGTGTGGAGAAACACAACTGCGTATACCTTACGGTTTTTGAGAAATCGAAGTTTTCAAAGATATATATAGATGCTGATGGCATGAGCGGCCTGGCCGCACTTGGGCGTAAGTCAGTGGTGCCGTTACTTGCGCCGCCACGGGGCTGGGCGGCAGCACAGGGCTGGGCGGGAGCATGGAGCTGGGCGGAAGGACATCAGCGATGTGATCTTGAACGGCACGCCGTATGGTAGGGGCCAAAGACGGAGCCATGTCAGGAGCAAGGCGGCCAGTATCCTGTAACTGAGGGACCAGCGATAGCTGGCGGGCTTCGGTCATTAGCGGATCGACACGCTTGCATAGGTCCACGATGTCCTCTATGTAACTAGTGAACGACTCTTCGACTTGCTGAGTGCGCTCACGCAAGCGTTGTTCTGCCCGGAGCTTGCGAACTGCAGGGCGGCCGAACACTTCTGCAAAATTCTTTTTAAATGCAGACCAAGATGGCAGGTCTGCCTCATGGTTGCGAAACCAGAGGTTCGCCACGTCAGTCAGATAAAAGATTACGTTGCTTAGCTTGATAGCGTCGTCCCATCTGTTGTAGCTACTGACGCGCTCATATGCCGACAACCAATCGTCGACGTCCTGGTCGCCTGTGCCACTGAAGAGGCACGGATCACGCTGCCGTAGAGCTCCAGAACACAGCACGGTGGTTGGGAGGGGCGACGATGTCGAGGCAGTGTCGTCCGGCATGCTGGAAGCAGAGGGTAATGTGCGGCTTCTTAGTTCCAGGGTGGACGGGAACGTACCCAGCACCTCCACCAATTGTAGGGGTGTGCTTATTCGGTAAACCCAGATGGATCCAGCCGCTCAGGAGGGACTCGCAGCGGAGCGTCAGGCGTGACGAAAGAGCAAGGCAGCGAACTTCTTCGTCCTTGAGAGCGGCAGCACGCGACATATATATATATATATATATATATATATATATATATATATATATATATATATATATATATATATATATATATATATATATATATATATATATATATATATATATATATATATATATATATATATTCACTATTGAATTTCCCTGCCTCATTAGTCAAAATCAAACTCCATATATATCAATGTATAAACGTTGCTCACACCAGATCGAACGCTGTGGTCCGTGAAAAGGGCCTGCTTATACCACAATTATTTGGACTACAGTATTTCTAAATAATTATAAAAGTTATGACAAAGCTTGCCTTGCTTCCGGTTACCAAATATTGGGTTATTTTAAGCTGCATGCTAGACCTGCTGAGTCGGGCGATTGCTAGATGACTGGATTTCTCGAACCTTCGCGGCCGATGAAAATGTGGGGTGTGCGGAGAAATTTCACTTTCAGCCTGCTTATGTAAGACTTCATCAACAAACTGAACTGGGTCCTGCATCAATCGACTACAAAATATGCTTTCACTGAAAACTGGATTTTTTAATAAGAGGTGGGAAAGATTGAAAAAAAAAAAAAAATTAAATACGAGCCGTTTTCAGAGGTAAACTATTGTTAGGGCTTTTTTTTTTTTTTTTTTTTTTCTTTCGTGGATCCCGTAAGCCATAGACTACGCAGCCATTCCTTTCTAAGCTGTGGTCGCGAACTCCATTCCAGTCTTCATGCATCGGGTTTGCATCGAGGCAAGGAAAATATATTTAAATTCGTTTTTTCTCAGAAAGAAATTAATGTGCACTTGCTATCGGACAAACATCTACACTGTCAGAAGTGATTGGACGGTGTTGTACTCAGTTGCTCCTCAATAGCGGCCCTAAACTGTGTTTTGTCGATCGCAAACGGACCTCCTGAGCACCTCCTAGCTGAGCGAAGGTGGCTCAGCTACAAAGCCAGTAGCAGGCCCGCGAATTTTCTTTCTCTTCTTCCTACAGCCGCAACAACACCCACACGAACGATGTGTTTTCACTTTTTATTACCTGATTTATTTATATTTATTTTTAGACATTGGATTTTAGCATCAGCAAATATCGGCCTTTCATTCTTGACACCTTTGAATGCATTTTCATTTTTCCACTTATTTCAATAATTAATTGATCAATCACACTCTATACATTTTCTTAATTAGCATTGTCAAGTATTGGATTTTGAGTCTGGGTAGTTCGACACATTTGAACCCCCTTTTTCCAGTTTTTTTTTTTTTCATTTCTTCACTTACGTAATTGATCAATTACACTCTCTCAATTTTCTTAAGCACTGTCAAGCACTAGCTTTTCATTCTGAGATTTTGGCATCTTTGGAGCCCCTTGTTCCCATATTTGTATTTATTTGATTAATTAATTATAATGATTTCGTTACCTCATCATTGCCTACAAAACCACCCACTCATCAATCACTAGTATAAATACTACAAACTACTATGATACAATGTTTTTTTTTTTTTTTTTTTTTTTTTTTTTTTTTTTTTTTTTTTTTACGCAACTCCTGGTTATTTCTGGCATTCGGTGCCGACTATCACTACTATACGACCACTTCTATTACTACGGGGTTTCGGCCGAACGAGCTGTATAAGTAATTCTAGCCTTTGTCTCCCTAATGGAGTATTATTTGTATCTCTTGAACTAATAAAGCACAACAAGGCTCATTATAAGCACCCCGGTCGACACACACCCTGAACCAAGATGTAAGAATATTCTTACGCCGCTCCCTCAACTAAGGTCCCCCATAACGCCAATCATTAAAATTAACTTCGCTCCTCTTGTATATTATTGTCTGCACAAGCTTTGCATTGTCCGATTTCGAATTTATGGCCGATTCCTCCTGATTCCCGTTTTTTTTTTTTTTTTTCTACGATTCCTCCATCTGTAGTGTTAGATGGGAAGTGAATAAACTTTGACTTTGACTGAATGAATTGGGCTACGTCATGCTTGCAGCACTCGTTAATTAGTATTTGCGTCAATATTTTGCTAATACACACTGCTTAGTCACGGTGACTTGCTGAACCAGAAAAAAAAAAAAAACACTAAAGAGAACTAAATAAATCAGTGCAGTTTATAGGGATCCGGATATACAAAAATATGAAATCGCCAAGAGAGCGCACGTTGTAAAAGCGACGGAGAGGCGGTATGATTTCATATGTTTAAGTGTGAAATGCAGAGTACCGCGCAGAACGTGGCATAGTAGTAATGCGCGCCGAACACACTGACATTCACGCAGAATGAGAACGGGAGCCTACTCGCAGTTTCGGTTTTGTTATTAGTAGGATGATGATAATTTGTCTTCTGCAAGATTGCCCACATCATTACCATGAGTCCTGTTATTTGCTATTTGCCTAGATTTTAATTCTATTGTCAAAACGCTTACATTTCAAGTTGATCATTATTAAACGCCAAGACCATGGCCAAAGCTGTCTTCAAAAATTTTACTTTGTGACTGGTGGCGTCACCTGCAGACAATTAATAGAGCTATTAAGTGGCTATAAAAAGGTTTTTGTTTGCACAGATTAGCTGGTAGTATGTTTTGTAGGTAGCGCGTTAACAAATAAAAATACCCATGGTTGCAAAATAATTTGTGTGATAGTATTGACAGTATTTTGAAGTAGAACCACTGGAGCAGAATCTCTTCTTCACTGATGTGTACAAATCGTGCACATATTTTGAGTGGCGTGCGGCATTTTCGCTGGGAACAAGAATCCGAGATCGCGACACCCTCAGTGATTCTTCTCGCTACGTCGACAGGTAGGGACTAGTGTTTTCTTATTCTTGGTTGTGTTATCTTGGTCAGTCATGAATTGTCGGGTTTTCGTCGTCACGAAACGTGAGCGACACGTTGACGCGGCGCCGCGCTGAAAGCAAACTGCTCACTTTACATTTTTGTCTGCACTTGCTTGTCGTTTCAGGAGTTAACGATGACAAAGTTGATGCAGTGGTTACTAGGTCTGTCCATATTCTTGGCGATATGGGGCGCGCTTCTTTCGCAAAGGATGGGCGCTGCGGAGACTCATATTTGGCTGGTAAGCTGAATAGAAGATCGACTCATCGGTTCTTCGCGCTCGGAATTAAATATGATTTTCACTTATTTTCTGTCTTGCTCATCTTTCCAGCTCCCCGTATACGCCTGCGTCCTCTTTGGAGTAAGTTTGAAACCGTTTCCTGCAGTCTTGCGCTTCATTTATTGCGGAATGTAGAGCGGCCTGAAGCAGTACAATCTTAGAACTTTAAGCCCTCAATCGGCAAGCGCCTCTAATGAAAGCCTCCATCACCAAGCAGTAGTCCATTGTCGAAGAGCTTTAATGGGGCCCACACACAAAATTAGTCGCGGGGAAATTCGTGTGCCTTATTGCAATATCGACTTCGTTTTGCAGGTGTATGCTGCCTCAGTTGTTATTTACCGGGTACTCACATTTAACAACTGTGAAGAAGCTGCAGCTGAACTAAAGAAGGTACGTAGTTCTATATTATTTTGGCTACAACCATAATTTGATGTAACTATATGTTGTCGTTCATTAGGTTTTATTAACCGTTACCTTATGCCAACATCGTTATGGTGTCTTTTTATTGGTGAGTGCGGTCAAGGCATCAATACCTTCCATCCACACAGTCTAAACTAGGCAGTGAAAGCTCTGTTCTTGAACCAGCATGGTATCCCGAACATCGAATGAAAACTGCTTATAGTATGTTTGTGCTTACTCCGTCACGTTAAAAACAAAAAAAGGTATCACGTTTTGAAGCAACAACGCAGAATTACAATACAGTACTCTAAACAAGGTGTGCACAAGCACCTAGCCCTGGGTTTAATGTAAGGTTTAATGTTTCAATGTGACTGAAGCTGTGACAATCCAGGTAGAACGAGAGGAAAAAGATGGTTTACATGGTATGAAGGAGCACTGAACAAGGGTAAAAAGGGTACACCTCAGTTCGCAGGTCGAGCCAACGTTTCGACAAGTGGACTTGTCTTTATTTGCTAAGCTGTGACAGACATTTTAGGGCAGGGCTCCGGAAATTTCGACCACCTGGGGTTCTCTAGCATCTGCTGACATTGCACAGTGCAAGGGCACCTGTCTTTCTGTCTACATTGAAAACCAGCTGCAGTGGCTGGGTTCGAACTCTCATCCTTGGGTTCATTAGCTAAGCACCCCAACTGCGGAGCCACTGTGTTGACACCACAAGCAGAAGAGTTTGTTAAGCAGATACTGAATGGAACTAATGAAAACAAACCTTGGAGAAAGAACACGCTATGGCTAGGATGTGCGTCGCATCATTCTGCTCTGCTCTTGTGGAATGCTGCTGGACCAGCTCTCCTGTCGGTCTGTAGTAGCGAATGATGCACACATGCTTACTTAAATTTGGTGATGCCCAAGTTTACCTCTGCGAACCGTGCTATTAGATTGCTTTTCCAGTTATGACAATTGGTTCATGTGTGCTTGTCTGCCTTCACATTGGCATTTAAGCTAAAATAGCTGCTGAAGCATGAGTATCTGTTTGCTTAAAGGGGTATACATACCAAATATTTCTACTTTGAAATTGTGTAAGACACTAGCAAACATGGATCATAGCATGAAATTCTCCTTTGCTCAGTAAATGAATGTTAAATGTCATCTCTCTTAACAGATACAGGTTTGGTTTCAGCAGCCAACGATGGTTTCAACATCACAAGTGATTATGAGGTCATGTGAGGCACATAAAAATTGCATTGTAGAAGCTCTTTGCCTAGTCACTGTCATTTCGTCTTATGGAGCAGTTTGACATAAGAGGTGGCATGAATTAATACTAAGCAGCAATTACATTCCAGCTTTTGTATGCCTCACATGATCTCATACTCATGACGTCGTAACCTTTGTCTGGCAATCTGAAAGCGAGTCTGAAGCTGCAGACTAAAAAAAAAAAAAACTCAACTACAAATGGTTTATTATGCTTTTCATGTGGTGATCTGTTTACTAATGTCATGCATGTCATTCCAAGGCAGAATCGCGCTGTCTCCATCTTGTTAAAGGGACAACTATGCATCACTGTGACTGCTATATAAGTACTGTACAGATGTGAGCAGGTTTATATAGACCACTGCAGCAGTGTGCTTTGGGATAAATATAGTGAAATCTTGGTGAAGCTACCCTGTTATGGACATATTATTAATGATTTTGTCATTTTTATGAGACCTGCATGCTGGTGCTAATACTGCCTGTGGAACTCGGTACCTTTGTTAAATATTTACTTTTCCATCTCAACAAGAGCATCACTTCAGCGTTTTAGACTGAAAATTGTCTAGAATCTAGACGATTATTCGCTCATCTGTATGCGTTAGTTAGATGTGAAACAACTGCTAGCACAAAGTGGGAGAGCTTTCTGTGCAAAACTTGCTGATGAATAGTGTCTGTGTAAGCCACATTGTCGCCACTGGCATGGCCATAATCAAGTATTCACACATGCATTATGTCGTCCGAGGTGGTTCCATGTGTTGCAGTTTGCACACACTGCTCCTTGTTTAGGGAGCCTCATAAATAACTGGAAATGGTTTCACTGTTTTATTAATCAGAGTAGTAGTGTTGTCATGGATATCGTTCACCTTTTCATGTCAAGTCCAGTGTGATACTAAACAAGGAAACAAACACAAACTTTACTGTAGAACGACCGTTCTTGCTAAGAAACTTAGTCTAGAAGAAAGGTAAGCAGACATTAAATGGCACTCTATGCTGAATGCAGCATGACACATGTGATAGACCAAAGTAGAAGTACTGATTTTAGTATAGCTGGTTAAGCAGCGTGGGAAAATTCTTGCTCATGTGGCATCCACAGTGCCAACAATATGGTATATAGTCCTGAGTGCACCAACAGAAACACTCCCAATTCTTACTCTTCATTGGGAAAAAAAAATGGCTTAAGTGATAGCTATTTTTGCACCATGCCTCACACGTTCTCTTTTTGTTGCAGCAAATTGTGGAAGCTCGCGAGGATCTCAAGAAGCGGGGGTACAAGTTTGACTGACGATGCTTGTTGGACGTTGGAGTAAATTATATATTTTGATACCAAAGCCGACGACAGAGGTCCGTGGGCTAATGTCATTCCACTAATAATTGTGCCTCCCAATGTTTGTGCACTCTAATTAATGATCTATATTGCATTCATGTCATTTTGTAAGTATGGAATAAAACTTTATTATATTTTGGACATCTTATTGGCTGAGCTTTTCTTTTTAGCTGTAAAAAGAGCTCAATGTACAAGGAATTTTGGTGGACACTAGCTCAACCTTTAAGGTCATAATGTGATAGCGTTATGGCTACTGGCTGCAGCTCCCTTTGCGATTCTCTAAGTATGTGCACTGTCGGTTGTGTAATCACGATTCCTTAATCTGTGCCTCTACGTAGTGATTAGCATACAGTCGTAAGCTACCACATTATGAGAAAGACTCAAAATCAACCACAGCTCTGCTTTAACCAAGACAAGCTGTACAAATATGACTGCACAGCCTAAGAGCAACATGTCTAACTTAGAATCCAAGATCTGCAGGTTTCAATTTTCTTCTCAAAGGAACAGCCTGAGCTGGCAGCTCTGGTACTATGTCGAGTGCTCTCGGCAGAGGAGACTGTGGTTATAGAGTGGCTTCAAATAGCTCCCATCTTAGAGGTGAGAGCTCTCTCAGATGCCCAGGGCTTTGGCAAGATAAAATGATGTGTGGCAGAGAGCACCAAGCGACGCTTGGACTACTGGTGGCAAAAGGGTGCAGTGCATTGTGGGAATATGCAGGCAGGCCGGTAATAGAATTAGGAATGTTAAGTGTTTTGTGCAGTAGTAACCAGTAAGGAAGAGACAGTTTATTTTTCAAAACTTGCTTTTAGTGCTTTTTTGCCATAGCTCCACCACGCTCCGAGATGGGGGCAAACCGTTGAAAAGGGGACGGACAGCCGTCATCACCATAACGTCTGAAAACACCCTCGACTGATCAGTGTTCAGCCACCACGTGACCTGCAAACTACCACAAACCAGAGGCACTTGTCGTTTTTCACAATGCCAAACTTTCTGGATAATGGGACGTTTAATGCTGTGGCTTAGCATTCCATTCTGCGAACAGTGTCAAATCACCGGCCTTCAAATCATTGCAGAATCTTTGTGTTCTCATGTAGTGGGCACCAAGCAAATAAATACCTCTGCGGTGGTCAAATGAAAGGAAAGCATAGAACAAAAAACTGCAACAACTTCCATTTATTTCCAGAAGTGTATCAACATGAAAATATTATGCAATAAGGAAATGTTTATGAGAATAGCAATGAACAGCTGTGATAGCTGCCCTAATTGCGCTCAGAAGCAATGTTAAGGGCACTTTAAGTACCCTTGCACTACTGGTGAGCAAGGCCCTCCTGAAGCACCACAAGACTGACAGATTCCAACCTTTTTCACACATTTTCACAACAGTCAATTTGTATGCTGAACAAGATAGGTGCAGCCTTCACACCTAAAATACAAGCAATAATGGCACCAGTACGAGATTTTGCCCTCCAATCTGTGGCTTCTCTTTACCAGCTTCTTGCCAGTAATCTATTAAACAACCAGCAAAACATACCGTAACGCAAAAACCAGGCAGTGCAATGAACAGAAATGCCAGCCTTCTCACCACATTATGAAAAACATTTTCTGGCAGATGAGCAAACAGAAAGTAACAGTGAATTTGTTTGAACCAAGCACAGTGAACTGTGCTATTCACAAAATGTGTGTCCTGACTTGCAGTCTTCAGCAAATGACGTTTGTAAACACATTGCAGCGTGTAATAGAAGATGTTTTTTTCATGACTTATTTGCAACAGCTTTGACGTGCATTGGATGCACAGACTCCGCTGCATGCCAATCAATCATGAAAAAATAAATGTTTGCAAGCTGTTTAGAAAGAATCGCATCCCTTGGTTCAACAAAGTGCTCTGACAAATGAACAGTGATGAGCTCAACAGGGTGACTATGAAGTTCGTATATGCGCAAATCTTATACGTGCTGGACGTGCAAGAAGTGGCCATGGTGTAATTCCAAACCACCCCCAGACGGAACGGAAGTGTAAAACGACATGCAGGTACTTTGAGGAGTGGCGATGGTGGCCGTATTAACAGAGCGGCAGGCGGTCACGTGAAGAGTTGTGTCCATTGAGGCCAGCTTGCACCGTGCAGAAAGCATCATGGTTACCAGGCTAAACGGATGCAACCTTTCGGGCGCCCGCCTCACCTTCTGGCAACAAATATGGTCACTGACACCACAGAGACAAACACTATCGCACAAAAACACCTATTTCAATAAACCTGCACACAGGTGCAAAATACCGACTGTTACAACACCAAACGCAAACTGTAATGCTTTCATTAGTTAAATCATTCGCATATTCACGCCGATATTCCACACACAGATAGCATACAACCGTCTATCGTTTTTAATACCAGTTTAGATGATGTATACTTGTCTAATTCACCAAAATTTATTCGAAATTAGCGTCGTCCGCAGCATCGGTATCTAAAAAAGGTTTCCTATTGGTCGCCAGTGCTACAGACGACGCAGCTTTCTAATCAATTCTGCTCGAATCAAGCAAGGGCATAATCCCAATTGGTATTAAAAACGATAGATGGTTGTATGCTGTCTGTGTGCTGTATTTCAGTGCGAATAATCGAGCAATGAAACAGACAGAATCATATTACGGTTTGCATTTAACGTTGCAACATTACTCTGGAACTAACAAGCTGCACTAAGAACGTTTGTTCAAATCTATGTTAAAATATGGCATTCAAAGAAATGTGTCTAGGGAAAGACCGCTACTGGTTACTTCTGCTAGCTGCATAGGGACTGCACAGAGTAGATCACAGGTCCTCGCATGAAACTTCTGAGGTGGCATTTGTACCTGCCCAGCCTAGCAAAATAAACTAGCAAAAGCATGTCAATCCACGTCTATTCACGTCCGCTCATGCACCCCCAAGGAATGATGGATGCAAGACAAAAGAAGATAAACAAATTTCAGTGTAACCTTTCTTTAAAATGCACACAAACCAGATAAAACACAATGCTCATCAAAGTTGCAAAGTCTAGCGGTTCCTTCCTGTATGATCACTGAGATCCTGGATGAATCACTACATGTTCCTGCTCTTGAACATTCGACATAAGGTGTGATGAAGCAAGTTTAATACACACGCACACTGAAGGCTTGTACGATATGGCAACATCTCCGACAACCTCTGAAAATAAAACTGGCCATAAACGAACCAGCAGAAGGTCTGTGCAGGTTTATATCAAGACAGAAATAAAAATCGGATAAGCTGTGGTCAGTTTACAGAAAGGCAGCTGATGTGCCTATGAAATTCTCCTGCAACCAAAACAAAGTAAGAATTCGAGCACACGAAATTCCCACTTTCCTTCTAGTGTGCATCCTTAGAACTATACTAAGTAAAAACCATCACCATTCACACAGGTGCTGAGACGTAAAAACAGTTACATTCTGTGAACTTGCCTTCAGAAGCTTGCAATAATGCTATGAACATCATTCAAAGTAAAAACAGACTTGCTACTCTTGTTTAGCGACAGTTCAAACCTTGCCAGCAACTGTCGCAGGCTAGGTTAAATGTAGTCGGCTGTTTCGCAAAGAGCAAACACTATATGACTAATATTGCTGGCTTCTTGCTCAAACTCCATTCATACCAGAGCACGGAAGAGCTATAGACACGACTTGGAACACCTGCTTTGATGTGCAATGATGGAATTCTTAAAAACGAGTTGATCTCCGCATACACAAAAGAGAACTTCCAAAAAGAAACTTCATAAGGCCACAAAGCGATGCAAAGGTAGTGTGACTAGTGGGCAGACAAAGAGAGGAAACAGCAAACACTGAGTAAAACTTGCTCATGAAAATGTATCCTGAGTGCTAGGTTAGCAACAGTAGTATTAACATTAAAAGTCATGGACACAAGGCACTAGCTCGTATAAGCTTTTGAACCAATGTGTCACACTTGAAGAGTGGTGCCTTTATTACAAAGGAGGGTGACAAGACACTCTTGAAAAGCTTGCCTCCTCTCCCACTAATTCAGAGAGAAAAATTGTTCTAACAGAGCACTTCAGTGTTGCCCGAGGGCTGAAAAGGCACATGGTTTGTTTACTGTTCGTTTCAAGTGTGCTGTTTTGCATCTTGGGTGAGGTAAAAAAACACAGCTGTTTAAAACGTAGCAGAATCTACAGTTGGGACATTGTATTCGTGTGACCGTGCATGAAAAGGGAGTTCTGAACTGTGGCTGCTTTTACATCACAACCAGAAAGTTCAGAAACGCGATATGTTTGATCAGTTTTAACAGCCACAATGCAGTAATAGGCAGAAGCCTGTAAACTGCTGTCCAATGTGCTCAAAGACTAGGACAATTTGCAAAATTTTTACTGCGCACTGCGAGCCGTGATGTCATAATGAATGCTGACATCAGCGGTATGGCTGTAGCAAGGCTCTCAACTGTGTGCTTGTAGTTAAGAGGGAAAAAAAAAATAAAAACATAGTTTGCAGGTATGAAAGAATGCAAAAGGGAAAAAATAAAAAGAAAAAATACGCAGCCTGCCCTCTCAAAGGAGGAGTCTCTGGTCTCCATCACAGTTTTGTGCAGCATGCCGCCTTGTGCCCGACCTTGCTGGAGTTGAGCGAGATTCGGCGCAGGTCCTCGTCGGTCAGGTGTCCGACGGGATCGTGGGTGTTCTTGAGTTCGGTGGCGAGCATGACAAACACCGATTCAATGTTGGTGTTTTCCTTGGCGCTCGTCTCGATGGTGGCCATGAACTCGGGGTATTGGTCGGCCAGTCCTTGAGCCTCTTCCTGTGTGACTTCTCGCAAGCTCTCACAGTCGCATTTGTTCCCTGCATCGTGTATGGCAGAAAAAAAACAACATGAAAGCAATGTTTCAGGGGCTTGCATGGACAGTGTCAATTGGGCTCCTTCAAAAACACAGGAACCTGTGCAAACAGGTTTTCAAACTGCACCAGCGAATCCTCTTCAGGGATCAAATCTACAAAATTAAATACAGACCCACAGCTTTAACTAGTATGAACAGTCACTAAAAAATTGAACCAAGCCGTATAGGCTCTCTGGATAACTTTCTAATGGTATTTTAGGTCAACCACGTGAAAACATTCACAGAAACACTAACTCACCTACGAGCAGCAGTGGCACATTGCAACCTGTGTACCTCCGCACTTCTTCAACCCAGCGCGGAAGGCTGAGGAATGACGACCTCTTTGTGATATCATAAACTATGATGACACCGTTGGCGCTGCGATAGTAGCTCTGGGTTATAGTGCGGAAACGCTCCTGTCCCGCCGTGTCCCATATCTGGAGCTGCAAAGCGAAGCAATATTATCAGTCGCAACACATATATATGCTGTCAGAATACTAGACAACCCCAATCGGCTCTCTCGCCTACATTTAGTGCTAAAAGAAAAAAAAAAAAGAAGGTATGACTGAGGCCTCCACGTTTAAATTCCAAAAGCAAAACACATCAAGCCAATTGCTTTGTTACGGTGCGCGAAATCGAAGTACGATTTCAGGTTACACAAGACCTGACGGCGGCTCTTTTGTGAAGAAAGCTACGCTGGCACTGACAGGTTCAGAGAAGACATGCAGTAGCGGTACATGCGGCAGGGGAATTTAGGCAGTTGCCTTTCACATATTGGCGGAGGACGATTCAAGGATAAGGAGATAGAGATGGAATTCGGTTTTCCTCGTAACTCTGCCCCGGAAGGTCGCTGAAGCGTATCCAGTCAATGACGACGCTACCGATTCGACCTGAGTCAACAATTGATACAATTGCTTCTCAATCAACGACGGTAGCGTGAGGCAGTTTATAAATAGGCGTGTAATCACACGCCCCCAAAAGCAGCTGTGCTGTTTTCTCGGTAGCAAATGACAGCTCTGAGGCGCCGATCGGTTTATAAACAAGCGAGGCTTCGAACGCGGACACCGCAAGAAATCGCCGACGGCGGTGTCATCTGTGAAGTGGCATTCCAGAGGCACTGATGCAGCTCTTACCTTCACTTTCTTGCCTTCGACTGTGAGCGTTTTCATGGCGAAGTCGACGCCGATGGTGTTGCCGTGTCGCTCAACATACATTCCACTCTTGAAGCGGTGGACGACGCAAGTTTTGCCAACGCCGCAGTCGCCTATCAGAACTATCTTGAAGAGAAAGTCAAAGTGGTCGTCGTCGCTCATAATTCCTGACGGGCGACGCACCCAAGCAGAGTCCGCGATAAGCACCTGCTGATTCGCGCAGCTCACTTCAAAAATATTCGTAGGGCGGCTGGCAATCTGTTCAGGGCAAATCAAAGGCGGACATGTTGGATCACGTGATCAAAAGAGCGATCCGCGCGACTGCAGCGCCGTGTTGTCCGTGCGGCTAGCGCGGGCTCGTTTAAACCTTCAAATCGCCTACTTTGGACCTTTGGACACAACCAGGTAGCATATATGAAGGATACCATTTAAATTATTATCATAAGCTAGAATTCGACTCAATTTTAACTAATTTATTGTTTGTAAGCATTCGCCTAAGAAATTATTGAACTATTTTCGCAGATACCTAAACAGAGAAAAAATCTGCACGAGCAAACGGAAGAACCGGAAATGGACACGGAAAAGTTCTAACGGAGATACTAAAAAAGAAATCGACTTCATAATGTGTTCAACCCCCGCCATTGTGCAGGATGTAGAGGTAATCGGGAAAGTGCGATGCAGTGACCACAGGATGGTGAGGTCCCGAATTAGCCTAAATCTGAAGAAGGAACGCAACAGATTACTTGCACCAGGAATACGAACTGCTTATAAGAAGGCGCTCGGGTTACCCATGAAAGCATCTACGCAGCGTCTGCTAAAACTGGGGGTGTACAATACGGCTGATGAACTGATTAGCGCCCATCTTACAAGCCAGGTAATGCGACTGGCCACAACCAAGACTGGTCGCAGGGTCTTAGAAAATTTGAACATTTGCTTTCCACGACAAGTGGCTGGGAGACAAGATATACCTCAAGAGTGGAAGAGCAAATTCCTTACGCTTACGCTCCCCAAAAACATGCACCCGGAGCATCATCATGTTTTACGAGTGGCGAGAAGCAAGAAGATGAACGAATCTTATTCAAGAGAAGAAGGAGCCTTCTTCGTGGACGCTGCGGGTCCTGTAGCGGGGATATCAACCATATCAGTGGTGCATCAAATGCAGGTCGTGGACGGGCTTTCAGCTTGTAACGGGGATACGTAGGCTATGGAGGAAGTGGCGATAGCCCTAGCCGCAACGCACTCCGCATCGAAATACATAGTTACAGATTCCCAGTTAGCTTATAGAAACTATACGCGTGGCAGAATCGCGCCGCTAGCCTGCAAAATTCTGAGTCAGTGTAGGACTTCAGCTGCACAGAAGAAGCTAATATGGGTGCCAGGTCACCGGGGAGTTGAAGGAAACGAGCGCGCACACGCTTCGGCCCGAGCTTTTCTTCCCCGGAATCCTTCTACGTCTTCCCTTGCTGATTTAGGCTCCCCATCTCCGTTAACAACATATTCAGAGATATTACAGCATTTGCGCCTTGAAAGGCAGACATTCTCGAAGCCCGCTAAAGGTCTCAGTAAATCAGAAGAGTGTCACCTTCGAAGGTTACAAACTATGTCATTTATTAATCCAGCAACACTTCACGCCATTGAGCCCGAATCCTTTTCGGCGCAGTGCAAATTTTGTGGCCAGATGGCTAACTTATACCATGTGTTATGGGCTTGTCAACAAAATACCAGTAATGACATAATAAATCAGCCAACGTGGGAAGGCTGGGAGGCGGCCCTGTTCAGCTGGGACCTCGAGGAACAACGAGCCCTCGTCGAAAGAGCACGGGCAGCGGCTTTTACCAACGGTGTCCCGGACTAGGGACCCGACCAGCCTTCCCTTAATCTAAGCCAATGTCCATAAATGCTTTCATCATCATCATCATCATCATCATCATCATCATCATCATCATCAGGAATATGACATTGCTGTAATGGCATTAAAGTCAGAAAGGTTTCGAGGGACCTGAGACCCCCCCCAAATTTTAAGAGGTGTCTGATACCCTCCGCAATTGAATGTATAAGGGCTGCATAAATATGAAGCAGGCTATCATCTTTTATCATTTTCAGTGAGTTTTAATAGGAGCCATTAGCACATTTTCTAGAACCGGAGGTATAGAAAACTAATTTCTCCCTTTTGTATAAAATGGTATGCGAGGCGGGCCACCCAGCCGCTTTTTTTCTCTCCCTTTTATTTCCTTTTCCGCCTGTTCTCGAATCACTAGAGACCCCCCTCCGATGGAGCCAGAATTTAAGCACTGGGTGGTGGATGAACATTTCCTAAAGAAAAAAAGGGGAGGGTATGGGGAGAGAGTGCAGCACGGATGCAGCAATAATGCTCAATTGAGATAAAGCAGAGCTTTCACCTCTGATTCTTTATCCTTAAAACAGAACGACCTCACAGATAGCTATTGGAAAATACTAGCGCACTCGAGATAGGGAGGCAGATAAATTCATATTATATTTTCTAATAACTCTCTGTTCTGTATAGCTCTATATTGCTCTGTATAGTCTCACTGCGGATCTGCGCCATTTTTATTTGTGCGTACAGCTTTCACAGCTCGGCAAGTGCTGAAGAAACTAACGTTTAAAATATGGCTCTTTGTACTATTTTACTGCTGCAGACTTGTGGTTTACATCATTGCTGTTAAAACAGTGTGAATATGATTCTTTTGTTTTGAGTCATGGTCGTATTCCTGAACCGTGTGTGGCGCGTTCATGTCTCGCCTATTAGTATGGATGTTCCTGGGTATGTTAAACGAATGTTTTATAGCGAGAGATAAACTACGCTAACCACCCCGCCTCTTCGTCGTGGTCGCATTGACCTTGAGCCGTTGCCTAGCAACCGCTAGAAGGAGAAGAAGAAGTCGTGGGAGGCGGTAGCTGACAGCTGACATGGCCGAGCACTAACTGGACGGAGGGCTTCTTGACATAACTTTCGACAGGAGCTGCCAACTCGGGCCTCTTCTTTCATATGGGAGGGTAATACCACAACCAGCCTGCCAAAGTCTTTGCATTCACGTTATCCCTAGGCCACGCAGACACGTTCATACGGCTCGGTTAAAGCGGGGCTTTATATGCTGGCGGGTAGCTGACGCTATCGCGTCATCATGAAGGTGGGTGTGAAAACAGAGAGAAAGAGGTACCGTAGTGAAGGGCTTCGGACCACCGTGTGATGGAGGCTTTCGCCTCATCGCACTTTAGTGGTCAAAAGTGCCCCCTATGGCATAAATAAAGCTGAAACCATAGATTAAACTACTGTGTGCAAAAGCCATGTGTTTACTTTCAAGCCGAACCTAAGCGTATACCATGCAGGTAGCTCTCTCGTAACTCCAGGTTTAACCACATGCTAAACCACAGCTATTTTTTTTCCCTCGAATGACCTGGGAGAAACCAGTTTGACTGGGCTGTGAAGCAGGTGTGGGGGGAAAATCCGCAGCTTTTTTCTGTGCTATGGGCACAGCCCAGTCTCCAATATGGCAGCGCCCATTGGCCAATTTTAAAACGGTTTCATTGTGTTATTTCTTGGCTCTGTTTCCAGCCGTGTCTAGCCGTTGAGTATGCTGCTTTGAATAAGTTGTGTTAGTTTCACAAGGGTTTCAGTGCTGCCTCCAAAAGTGGAGTGTCGGGGCTATGCTGGTAACCGTATTTATAACCTTGCTCTTGCGCTGCTCTGTCGTGTGCGCTTTCCCTCGGCGCATGTTCTAGTTTGTGCTGCCAACATTGCAGCTTGTCGGTCTATGTCATTCTTCATGCGTGTGCTGTCCTCGGGCTTGGGAAATCCATCAGCCGAGCTCGTCGGCATGTATTTTCTAGTGGTTCCGCGTAATCCATGGCTTCCTTAATTTGTACTAAAAATGTATATACTTTTAGAAATTCAAAGTACTTTTACAAGCGACAGCTATGTTACCTGCACTGCCTACTAAACCCGGCTATTGTTGCGATGATGATGATGACGATGGCGATGATGATAATGTTGGCAAGTCTCTTTGTACATTTCGTGCAGAAGCGACTTCATGAAATTATTCGCTGAATAATGCACACGTTGCTCTTGTGAGCGTAAACACGACCGTCGCTTATACGGGGCGGGGTCAATTTCCGGGCCGTATATTTGCTGTTTCTATTGGAAAAGACCGCGCGTACAGCGCCGAAAGACGGGGCACTTGGAGGGCGCGGAAGAACTTGTCGAGGCGCTAACAACAATGGATGTATGGATGGATGGAATATAGGAGTGTACCCTTTGAAACGGAGTGGTAGCAGTAGCTATCATGCTTATTTTTCTCCCTATATTTAATTATTGTTTTAGATTGGTTAACTATACCATCATTCTATTTATTAAATTTTTGTTTCTACATTACTAACATTATGTCACTTCTCTGCTTTTAAGCCACCAACCTTCCAGTCGTTTTTTGCTAGCTTTCACCACCGGTTTATTCACCCGGCCACTGGCATCTCTAAACCCCAGAGCTTCAGGAACAGTGACTGCGCCTGCATCAACTTCCGGATTGATACCATTACATTCGAGTATAATATGGTCAATTGTTTCACTGGAGTTACCACATACAGCACATGCGTCATCTTCATTGTAAATTTCTTTTTGTAGCTGCGTGTTCTAAGGCACCCTCATCTAGCTTCAAAAAGTAGGGCACTGCCTCTTGAGTTATCAAAAAGAAAAAAAAAAGCTTCCTTCCTGATCTGCCTTTTCCACTTTTGGTATAATTCCACACTCTGTTTCTTTTCCATCGAATTTATCCAATGTTTACCTTCTGTGTTTTTCACCTGTTGCTTAACACTTTATTTCTCCGTCTTTGTGACTAGCATACTTACTAGTTAGTTTCCTAGTTCGTTTCCTCCATTGTGAGTCAACGCTTTTTAAGAATAGATGTGTAAATACTTTAGCTGCCCATCTGTTACTGTCCAATTTCCTCAGGCGTTCCTCGTATAATATTTTACTCTGAGCTTCCCGTACCTCGAAAGATGCCCAGCCCATATCTCCCTGTACCGCCTCATTTGTAGTTTTGCCGTGGGCACCTAGTGCTAATCGCCAAACGGATCTCTGATTTGTTCCTAATGTCGACTGTACCTCTGATTTTAGGCACAAAACCGCATTTCCGAAAGTAAGTCCGGGCACCATAATTCCTTTCCAAATACCCCTCAAGACCTCACACCTGTCCTTTCCCCACAATGCATTATGCTTCATTATCTCAGCATTTCTTCGCCCTTTGGCCTTAAGTGATTGCTCATGCTTTACAATGCATGCCAATCCTTCGTTTACCCATACCCCCAGATATTTATATTCTGCTATTCTGGGTATTTCATGGCCTTGTATGTACAATGGCTAACTACAATTGGCGCTTGAAAACAATGACCGCGAAAACGCAACACCAGGCGACACCAATAACACATTTGTATCTTTCACAGTGCCAACAAGCAAGCTTTAACGAGAGATAATGTTTTTTTTTTTTTTTAATATTTGCTCCAAAAAGAGTGCATGCTAAACGCAAAAGAATTATTTCGACGGTGTGCTATATTCGGCGATGTAGAGAGAGCGACCTCTTATTCTGGGCAAATTTTGCACTAGCGTTTGCACTTAGGCTCTTTTCTGCTTGCTTATTGAAATTTATAGCCATAATTTCAAATTTTAGGAGATTTGTGATTGCAAAGCTATTTTTCTTCTATTTAAAGCTTTAGGTTGAAGTGTATAATTCTGCAGTCGTTAGCTCGTCTACCCGGCATGCTTAGAAAGTCTTTGTTGGCGGCGCTAGATTCCCCCCCCCCCCCCCCCCTACCTAATATTAAATTATATGTTCCAAATTTAACGTTTTACCTTTTAAATTCGCAATTTTTCTATACATAAAATTACATTGACTTTTGCGTTTTACCAGTCTTTAATCGGCAACCTGTCGTTGCGTCACCGCCTTGCTTTCCAGCCGCCATTATTCCGGAAAATTTCGATAGAATTCAGCAAGGAGTGAATGGCCAATAGCTTTTTGCTGACTCTAGCACAGATTCGTTAGCATAATTACCTTCACTATCCCTAGACTCTAGGACCTGAGCGAAAGTGCGAGAAAGTACAGAAAAGATACATTTCCAACAACACTCCTTATACTTTGCAAGCGCCTTGCATATATTAACACTTCCCTTTCTCTCCAGTTAAACAATGTGTTCCTTCCCGGCGCAACTCATTCTGAAGCATGATTATTAGCAGCCTACACAGAATACTCACGAGTAATAGGCCCATATTGGGCAGACAGTCAAGGCTCTATTCAGGAAAGCACTAAATGAGCGGCTGTTAAAGTTTCTGAAATGATAGCAAGGCATGCACACTTGTCACCTTTTGGACTATTAGTTGAAGTGGCCAAGCATTGAAATAACGTATCCGTTCTCTTTTTTCAATGGAGGCGAAAAGCAAGACCCGTGCACTGACACCGTGTGACCCGGTGTCAGTGCACGTTAAAGAACCCCTGACAGTCGAAATTTCCGGAGCGCCTTACTACGGCGGCTCTCATAACTGAGTCACTTTGGGATGTTAATTCCCCATAAACCAAACCAAACCTTGCGTCAAAGAATACACAATATGAGAAATGGGTAGTCCATAAGGCCCATAAGGAGAATAAAAACTTTATTTGACATCATATATGTAAAACAAGAAACATTTACGTGATCTTTGTAAATCTAGATGAAGGCGTATTTAACGCCTCTCATATTACCTGGGCTACTAGTACTCCAAATAGCGCCTCTTTCGAGTGTTCGAGTATTCTATATTCGCGTTTTTTGCTTACTTCAATGGACGGTGAAGAGAGGTGCTTCATTAAGGAATTGCTGTAAATGTGCTTTGCTCGAAGCAGATGACGTTAAAATAAAATAGAACGTCCTCTTTTCACCGCAGCAGATAGGCTGTATGATTACGAATGCGGTGTTCGACCAAACTATAGAAGGGGTACAGTAATCTAACGGCATGTATAAGATTCTTATACTCTTTTTATTGCACAAGCTATATTCTAAACGCATCGCCAAAATATGTTAGGCTGAATTGGTCTGCACGCATTCTAAGTCAGAATGTCTGATTCCCGAAATTAATAAGATTTCTTGCATGTCGCTGTAATGATAGTGGGGACCTAGCGGTGACTAAGACAATTCAGCGGGGGCGAACAAGATCGTTCAGTACGTATCCTCTCCTGGAGTCAGCTGAATCAACACCACGGTGTACGTGGCAACAGCCCCCACGATGGTCAGTATGAAGGACCTATCCACTTCGAAGAGGCCCCAGCCGGTAAGCGTGAACTTGGACGAGTTGATGCCTGTCTCGAGGAGCGTCACCTCCTGGCATAAGTGCCAGTCTTCTGAGGGCACCGCGTTGCGCAGTCGAAACGTCTCCTCTTCAATGTCCTTGTACTCCTTGTCCACTTGGGCCAGTGAGAAAGAGAGGATCATGAAGAAAGACACAGAGTAAACGACCTCTATAAAGAACGACATGACGTTGGCTATGGTGAAAGATGCAATGCCGTTGATAAGAGTGCGGATCGGAAGGACTATGTTGACGAGCAGATCGATGAACCAGAGAAGGACTAAAGGAGAGAAAAGGGTGTCCAGCCGCCTCTCGACGTCTATCAGCCTGTTGCACATTGACTGGACCTTCTGGAACTTGACCATGTCCATCTTTCCGCTGTCCAGGACTGCTCTCTCAGTCACCCTAAAGCTGAGCATCTGGCCTCGAAGGTAGTCGCAGAGATACATGTAATGAATCATCAGCAGCGGAGATCCAGTGACGATGATGTTGTAGGAGTCCCACTCGATCAACCCAATTAGAATGGCCGGCCCGTTTGGGATTCCGGCCCTGGCGAGGTCTATGCCGTAGAAGCATTTGTCGAAGTACTTCTGCGCTGGGATCAAAACGAAGAAAAGGGCTGTCATGGCAATCAGGAGACAGCTGTAGCAGGCTATGGCGAATCGAAGGTACCGCCTCTTAGCAACGGCCTTCTGCAGAAAAGCAGTTGGCTCAGGCCCCTCGAAGTGGGACAGTTCATTGAAGATGCCGCTTATCTCATGAGCTTTGACGGCGCAGTAAGTTGTCGAGATAGTTGAGACGAGGGATCGAACAGTATAGGTTAGTGTTTCGATGATGTATGCCAAGGAGCTGGTGCGTATGCTGCCAGCTATGGCGTTTGACACGATGTGGATGGAGTACACGTACATGAAAATGAGTTTCAGGATGACCCACGTTGAGAAGCCGTGTTTCTTCTCTGCCTTGTCATTCCACTCACGTTCGGGTTTGATTGCTGCTGCCTTTTTTTGGAATGGCATGACTGCGGCCTCGGCGGGGAAGATTTCGCTTCTGTACATCCTGGAACACATAATATTTTGTATAGTACACCAATTTAGCAACACTCCAACTCGAGTTGTTGAGCGAGTGGCGAATGAACAGGACACCACTAGCCGTCCGCCATGGTTAAGAAGTTTAGACAAAGCAGACGAATGTTTAGCACGTTATGATTGCCATAGACTATACAGCCGTGTTACACATGATAAGCTGCCCGCATCTGCGCATTATGGTGAACTATGGCTAGGGAAGGCGCAGTACGAGTTTCACTTCTCGTGTACACGTAAACTTACAATTTGTGACATGGATCAGTAGAGTGGAGAGTTGGGCCAGTTGGTACATATTAGTGAGGATTAAAACCAGCGGAAAGACGCAGACAAAGAGAGAAGCATACAACACAGTGTTGTGCTGTGTGCTTATCTCTTTGTCTGCGTCTTTCCGCTGGTTTTAATCCTCACCAATTGTGAGATGGAATTGGAGGTACACATGTCGTTTGTTTTAAGCCCTTCTGTAAGCTAGCGTCCGACTCAGCAGATGGGTGCTAAAGGAAAAGAGAAATGTTTTTACACCACCCTGGCTGCTGCACAAATAAGGGTTGCGTCACAACTTCGATACAAAATTACGTCATATTTTTTTTTGCCATTTCCTGTCCACATGAGGTAAGGGTTTCGCCTTAATAAGTTCTAACCATACCCAAGGCATGAAGTTCACCACTTCTATAAATTTCGCACCTTTTGAAAAGCTATAGGTGCCCCAGGCACGACATATGTTGATGAAGCTATACTAAGTGAAATAATCCAAAGATTGCTTATTAATCACAAATTCAAGAGTTGTATTTTGATCACAGGATAGGCCTCTTACTCACCTACACTGCTCACTTGAGCTGGTTGCTGCTTGGTTGCAGAGCAAGCGACGTCTTCAGCATGGAGTGAACACCGATTCGGAAGAGTCAAAACGCTGGTCGCGAGGGGAGCCTAGTGGTCATTCTATTGATGGCAGAACTCTTATCCACCATTAACATGCATCTACTGCGTGCATAACGCCTCATACTGAAAAACAGGTCAATATACAACAACGACTGTAACATGCACCCTATTGGCATAATGTGTTTGCGATTATCATGCCAAATGCTCGAAAAGGCGCAGCCAAGTTGTGTTAAGCTTAATTACCGTATACAGTTTGAGCGACAACGTGCTGAAGGCGTGGTCAAGGGGTATCATTTGCGTAGATGATCTCTCAGAAGACCGTGCTCGCAGGAAAGGTTCGATAGTTCTGTGCCCCAGATGAAATGGCAAGAAGGGTGTTTGAACGATTTTCATCCCCGAGCATACATATGCTCTCGGCAATAAAGGCTTGTGTCACGCCACACCCGTTCGAAGGCATACAGTCTCAAAGTCAAGGTAAAACAATACGCCCAAAGAGCGAGGACATGTAAATGAATACAGAAGCGAAATGAAGGCCGTATCACCAATCAAAACACACGACGCTGGCGTGGCTTACAGAGGCGACATACGTGATTGGACGAGTTCGCGCTTTGATGCGTCCACCTTCCGAGTGATGACCTGGTGCAGGCCGCCTTTTCAAACACTGCTCTACTCTTGCTCGAAGTAGTACCCCTAAAGGTCTGGCTAAGCTTGTACTACAAAGAAGATGGAGGCAAAAGTTCGTATCATGAATGGCGGAGGCTCCCGAAACATCTTCGCTCCGAACCTTTACATGCGGATCCTGGAGTCGGGGCCTGAAGGATTTTTGAGCAAAGTTTCCTGCATAAAATGGCCTCTGCTGCTCCTCGCCTACGCCTACACATTTCACACGACCCTCAACGTTGGCCTAACCTTTACGCGCATCCACAACATGATGAAAGTCCTCGACATCGCCAGCTATGTCTCGAGGTCTTTCTTCGCAGCTCTTAATCTTCACCTGGCCTTCGAAATCAGCACGCCCTCCAAGCGTCTTCTGGAGCGACTCACGATCGGAGACAGTGGCCGTCGTCGGTCGCGGTTCTTCACTTTGGGAGGACTTCTAAAGTTGTTTGTGGTAGGCTACCTCATTCTCGAGGTCTCTATTTCTGCTCACCTCGTGATGAACGGTGATATTTCCGAGTACTGCAGCGATTTCCTCTACGGTTTGAACATTACCACTACGAACATGACTATGGACAGCATAGCGGCAGCGGCCTTCTTCAACCTGACCGTCTTTGACGTTCTGATCATCGTGCCGGGACTCCTGATAGCAGATTACGTCACGGCAAGCCTTAAAATCAAAGAACGCATAAGGCAGTTCAAAATGGTAGTCCAAAACAGCTTGAAAAAAGGGATCACGCAAAGTCAGGACGTGAAGCGCTATCAAGACATGTCCTACGACGTCTGGAAGGACATGAAACGCATAGACAATATCTACAGTACGCTCGTCTTTCTCTGGTTTCTCGACATCATCGTCAACCTCGTGCTGTCCGTGAGGAGTCTTGCCAAGGGCGTAAGCTCGCGGCAATCTGCTCTCGACTCGGCGTACTACGCTGTTATCTTTTTGGTCCTGTCCCTGACCGCCTCCAGTGTAGACATCGAGGCCAAAGAACTCGTCCAAGAGGCCAAGCAGCTACCTACGACTGTTGGCGCCAACGACTGGCAGGCCAGCGGCCAGGTGCTTCTCCTGGAGACTGGTCTGCAGACGTCTAGGCTGGTCCTCACAAGCGGTTACTTTTGCTTCATCGACAGACCATTCATCTTGGGAGTCGTCGGGGCAATCGCCACGTACACCATCCTACTTGTGCAACTGACGCCGGCAGCCACTTGAACACCGTGTTTATTAAGGCGGCTGAGCTTGGCTTCGCACAAAAGTTGTGAGAGCGTACGAGACGTAACTTTGGTAGCATTTTCGGGACATGTTCAGTTGAAATCGCTTTTACATTCCTGGTTTTTGTAGTCACGCACATCACACCCCGTAACCTTCGCAACAGTTGTGCCATTTTGGTCTGCACTTTAGGTGTAGTCGTTTGAGGTATTCCGCGTCAGTTTGTTGCCAGAGTGTTTACAGTCACTGGTGAAATGTCGGTAAACCGAGAGGGCAGCATTGTGGGGTCAGTTTCAGCAAACTGCTACCAGGAAGCCAAGAGATGTGGAGCAAAAGGGAGTAGATCACTGCACAGTGTTTTTCGGTTCATGACTGATTGCATGCTGACACGCAACAAGGCCGCGAAATGTTGAAGACTGCCATGCTCTTACCTGAATGCATTAGCAAATAGTTCTGCTCTAACCCTACGACCCGAAGGGATCTTACATTGGATAAATATTTGTTTAAATGTGCCATTGTTTTTTGTATTTTGGCAAATAAAATTATGAAGCTGGTCACCTATGAGGGTGTATAGATTTTACCTTGGACGATATTTTTTGAAGCAGATGACGGCTTTGTACTGAGTTCGCTTACGTTAGTGCCACTTGGAAGCTTTTGATGATGTAAGCTTTGCAGCGCGTAGGCGTAACGGAACGAATACATATCAGTACAATACAAAGGCGTCAGTTATGACAATATTTTTTATTAAAACAGTGTTCTTGCTTAGCAACAACTTCAACAGTCGTAACAACAATGCTTGGTGATGGTCAGATGTTGAAGGTAATCCTACAAATGCAAAAGTTGACTCGTGTAAGCATGCGTTGTAATTAGGGAGTAACTACTCGATAGCATCCACCGAAGCTGAGCCTTAGAGCTACAAGAGAAATATAAACAACTTTCTTTGAAACTTCGTATTAGAACAAATTGTTCTGCTTCTTGTCTGGAACCCAGGACCATCATCTGTCCGAGCGGCCGTCGCTCTACTCGCTGAGATAACCAGGAATGCTAGCAGACCAGTTGGTATTGTGATAGTGCACCGATCAGCAACTTGACCTTGAAAATGGAAATGTTGATGGGGATCCCTCAAGGTGGGAGGGGAATTTTCATTTAACTACGAAGTCTCCGAGAAAGCTATTTATATTTTCTTTGCACTAGTAACGCTGCGTTAGGTTAGATATCGATGAGTATAATTACTCTTATATTATAATGAACGGTCACACGATTAAACCTCTGTATTTGTGGAATATGCATCTGTATGGAGAATACAATTGTGACGGAGCGCATTTGTAAAGTACTCGCAGATATGACTAGCGCTTACCAGTATCGCTCAAGAGGAAAGTATAATACAGTTACATCTTACCGGTACTCACCTATGGGACTGAAACGTGGAGGCTAAAGAAAAGGGTTCTACTTAAGTTGAGGCCAACGCAGAGGGCTATGGAATGGAAAAGGGTAGGTATAACGTTAAGAGCTAGGAAGCGGGAAGAATGGGTCAGAGAAATAACTCGAGTTAAGGACATTCTGGTGGAAATCAAGAAGAAATGGGCATGGGCAGGTCTTGTAGTGAGGAGAGAGGATGACCGATGGTTGCTAAGGGCAAACAATTTGATTCCGAGGGAAGCAAAGCTTAGTAGGGGACGGCAGAAAATCAGGTGAGTGGATGAGGCTAAGTTCGCAAGGGGTCAAGTGCATGCAGCAAGCTCAGGGGCTGGTTAGTTTGACGAATATGGGAGAGGCCTGCGCCTTGCAGTGGGTACAGTCCTAGGTATAGTCCAGCAGATGATGATGATGATGATGTTTAGAATATTTTTGAAGTAGGACAGCAGTCTTTGTGATGGTCGTTAGGTGGCACGAATTTGCTAGCTAATTATTTCAAGTTTATTAATGGGAAGAATATGTTGCAGCTTGTATCTCAGCTTCGAAGTAAATTTTATGTATTGATTGGCTGCATGTGTGCAGCGAAGAAGGCCACGCACCATTTGCATGCTCTCTAAACTCGGCTGATGCGCTTTTCAGAATCGACCTCTTTCTGTTCTTTTTCAATGAACAACGCCACTGTTAATTAAAAATTTAGTGCTGCTGCTCGGCACTGTCGATCGATGCTTCAGATCCTTGGGAAGAGCAAATTACCAGGTTTAATTGACGTCAGCCTGGGGCACTGTTCTGATATGCACGCTCGGGCGTTAAGAAGACAGAACGCCCCAGCACCGAGCTCAGTCTTTGGATAGCGCCGTCTGGATCACCTTCAGCATTAGTGCTCTCCTGTTGTCTAGAGACTTTCACGAAGCCATGCTGAGGCGTATCAAGGTGGGCGACGATGCGCACTGGAGCCCTTCCGTTTCCGTTATTGTGAGTATGCTCACTCAGGTATCCTGCACACGGATTTGCACAGCACATATTATTATTTCACCATATAGCATCGCCATAAACCTAGTTACACTCTCAGTAGGACAAATACGTTTCTCACTGACCTGAAATGTGCCACGTTAGACGTGCTAATGCTATCCTCACTGCTCCCGAAATGAAAATAACGCCGTTGGCTCCTTACTGTGCGCGAGACAAGGGAATACATTCTAAATCTATGTTCGTGGCGCTTAATTAAATCCTATATTTTCTCCGAAGGGTTATGTTTTATCTCCGAAAAGAGTATCTTCGTGGTAATCATATTGTACACTCAGTATTACTAATTGTTGGGTACACAGACTCATTGGCGACCAGACCGCGCCATTGGTCGCAGCCAATAGTTAGTCGGTGTTAGCCAATGGGTAGCCAACCATATGATCTGCTAGTCGTCCTGGTTAGCTCAGTTGATAGAGCGACTACTGCTCGGAGAGGTGGTGGTGTCGGGTTCGAAGCCGGGAGGTAGTGCTTAGAGGGACACTGAGGGGAAATCGAAGTTACCCTGAATCGATAGATTAGCGCACTTGAAAAAGGAGCTAATTTTCCCGAAAACGTAGGAATTAAAGACAGTGTCAAATTCTATAGCGACTCCTTACCCATTTTCTATTTCGAATCCATTTGGTTCTGTTGCATTGGTCATTCCTGATCGGTGACGTAACAGCGGTTTTCAAGCTACCATGGGAAGCGGTTGGCTACACCATAACAACACATTGCAGCCAATGCAGCGGGTGTGTGTATGGGGGGTTGTTGCCTAGGGTGGACCTTAGGATGGCCGCCATCTTGTGTGGAATCCCGCGGCCTAGGGTAGGCCTTACAGTGACTGCCATTTTGGGCGGATAGAATGGCAACCCATCAGGGTGAACACTGATTCAGACTTAGAGAAATTCTAACCCAAGCCCTTGGTAGTCAAATCACAGATCCATACCAACCAATGCGAAATTTCCGAATGTGCGAAGAGTTAACGCTCTTAAAATGTGAGTCCCATCCGTCGCGCTGTAGTTAAGGAAGACCGCCTGGTAATAGAGCCGAAATAGAAACAAAAACATATCTCTGTACTGTGCGACGTCAATGCAAAAAAAAAAAAAATGCAAATTGTTGAAATTTACCTGAAGCTTTCCACTACTGAATCCATTCTTTCTTCCCTGTTGTTTTCATGTCCCACTCTCACGCTTCCCTTACGTCGTGGTTCAGGTATTCCCAGCGAATACAACAGTCACCGGTCCTTTGTTTTTCGCATTAAACATTTGCGCAATCTCGGAGATACTTTTATAATTTCTCGTAAGCGAGTTGCATTGTATTTTATCCAACACAGAAAGAACAACAACATAGAAACACAGAAAACAAATACAGGATTGCACTTAGCTTCGCTTTAGGCGCTTAATCTCTGTCTCCTCTCTCTATTTCCTCTATCTGCTCTTATGCCTGTCAAAGTCCCTAAATGCTTACTGGTCACCAAACATTCTCTGTAATGCTATGGGAGAGCTCCATATACCGCTCACGGCTGCCGCGTCGCGGCGCCGCTGGGCACTGAGGAGGGGGGGGGGGGGGGGGGGGGGGGGGCTTTATTGAAGGGCATTGGTAGAGGAACTGGGCGCTGTTGCGAAAGAGGAGGAAACCTATGTTGCCACGGAGATGGCAAGAATGCTAGACAAGGAAAACTAAGCTATCTTCCTCATTTGTCCGGCATGGCTTCTTTATTGCCTATCTTCGACACAATATATACACAACACAAAATAACATTTAGAATGATTCCCTTGAATGCGGGAATTTTATAATTAATCAGTCTCATCTGGCTTCAGCCTATTAAAAGTCACTCAGAGACAATACAGGCCCTACCTTCGAGAGCCATTCAGGAACTGGATAAGCTCTTTTCTGCATTTTTACAAACCAATGCATGCTTTCGTGGTAGTAGATTTCTGCTGGCCTCACATCTCGTTGTATCCAGCCATTCTGTATTCTATACGGGTCAAGTGAAAAGTATTTCTTAATCGTTCTTTGCAAGATGTCCCAGAAGTACACACCACCCCAACAATACAAGAATGCATAATCAGTTGTCTCCAATTGTTTGCAAATCAGACAATCTGAACCGCAAGGGAGGACCAGTTCTTTTCTTACCAGAAATGATTTCGCGGCCAAAGTTTCAGTGTGAAAAAAGAAACTTTTGGCAGCTGCATGGTACATGTATTTGTTTCACACGGTTTAATAAATGGCCGCCTTGGCCTCCAATGTACATGACCCTATACATATTTTCAGGTAGAAAATCATCCCATAAATCACAATAAATTTTTACGCTTTAAAGTAGATAGGTACTGCTGTGAAAAACGCGCAGATAGAAACTTAACACTTATAACCACCTCCCTGAAGTATCCAATTATTCGCGCTTGCGTGTGCTCAGATCCAACAAGCCATTCCGGTAGCACATGACCCTGCCTTAACTGACAAATTTTATGCAAGAATGGGTCACGTCATGAGAAAATTAAAAACCTGTTAGCGATTTGTTCCCAAAAGAAGGTGGTCCAGCCTAAGTCCTCCATCCTTTACCCTTCTAAACAGGTTTGTCCTGCTTCATTGTTCCTAGCCAGAAGCCCAGAGAAAAACGTCGAAAATCCGGTGCAATTTCTGCACATTAAGTCGTGAACAGTGCAGTACCTGCATACCGTACCTCATATCTTACTAATAAAGAATACGTTGCACACTGCAGCCGGTTAACGCGCTCGGCTGGTGATAGGTCGGGTAGGAGATCCATTCCCGGCAGAGGATTATTTCTAGGCTCATGGAATGAAATCCCGTGCGCGAGAGTTGTGCGCGAGATTTGTGTGCGAGATCTGTCATGTTCAGCAATATTCCGCGAGATGTGTTCTTGTCTAGCGTTCCTGCCATCTGCAGTCCCACACTTACGTGGAATTATTATTATTATTGTTATTATTATTATTATTATTATTATTATTTTTTTTTTTTTTCAAGATGGCGCCCAGTAAGGACGCGTGTGCGCTGTGCTCCCGCCCGTTTTTTGGCAAGCAGCAGTTTTTACGATGTGCCGACTGTGCGAAACGTGTTCACACGAAGTGCGTCACCTGGGCGGATGACGAGCTGCAACTTCTGAAGTCCGGCTCTCGGCCATTCTTGTGTAATTTGTGTGCGTCGTCGTCGTCTGACGGTGTTAGTCTTAGCGACGGTGGTGCTAGAGTCCCTGGTGCCCCGCTCCTGCCCAGCCACCCGACCGGTTTTCCCCCTTCAGCCGCGACCGGCGAACATGGCGGTGAGTTTGCCTCGCTACGGGCTCTCCTCCTCGACGCGCTTGAGGGAATCTCTTTTCTGAGCGATGAGGTTGCCCAGCTACGGGAAGAGAACGAGCGCCTTCGTGTAGAGAACTCGCGGGCTTTCGTACAACAAGCCGAGGTTATCGCCTCTTTACGTGCCGATGTTCGCGGCCTACGCCAGGAGCTTGTGCGGTGCGCTGCTTCGCAGTGTGAGCGTCCTCTCGTCGAGCGTCCTCTCGTTGTCTCCGTGGGCAATCCTACCCGTGAGGAGCAGCCATCTGTGGACTACTCCGCCGCTCTTCATCGAGGGATGACTCCTGGAGATATTCCCTGTTCATCTTCTGCCTCTGCTCCTCGCCGTGCGGTTGACTTACCCAGTGAGATGAAGAAGCACCGAAGTCGAGCCATTACTGGCGCATCGAGCTCATCTGTCCTGAACGTTGCCATTTACCAAAAGAAGCGTCCGAAGACTATTTTCGTCTCTAAACTCAGTCCCGATACTACATCGGTAGACCTTACCAACCATCTAAAATCAGTGAATATTACTCCCATTTCCTGCCGGCAGCTGAAAACAAGGTACGACTCCTACTCGTCCTTCCATATTGAAGTTGATGAAGAATCCTACAGTAAGCTTGTTGAGCCTTCGATGTGGCCGATGGGTTGCATATACAAGGACTTTCGTGGGAAGCTTTACGACGATATGCTTCATCCCTCTGAACTGACGCAAAATTGCAGTGGCCCCTAATTTGGATATCTATTATCAAAACGCCCGAGGTCTTCGGACTAAGGGATCAGAATTTTTTTCTAGCGTCTTGTCCTCTTGTTATACCGCTGTTGTGGTTACCGAAACCTGGCTGTCAAGTGATATTCCTTCCAATGATTTCTTTCCAAATAATTACTCTGTTTTTCGTAGCGACCGCCCTGAAACAGGTCCCAAATCAAGAGGAGGTGGAGTGCTCATTGCTATTGACAGTTTTGTGAAGTGTGTTCGACGTTCCGATCTGGAAACTGTTGAAGAATGTGTGTGGCTCGAGCTCACTTTAAATCGACATGAAAAACTTTTACTTGCAGCTTTCTACATTCCTCCGAATCTACCTCCTTCAGCCTATGATGATGTTCTGCTCTCAATCGAACATGTTATAACCCGTCATAGCAAACACAAACTTCTTATTTTAGGTGATTTTAATACTCCTGGTATCAACTGGAACTCACTTATTTCTTCTCACAACAATCATTACATATTAAGTAAGTGTAACGCTCTACTTGATTTCATAGCCTTTAACTCTTTGCAGCAACACAATTTCATTGAAAACTGTTGCGGTAATATTCTTGACATCTGTCTATCGAATTTTGAAAGTGTTCGAGTCTCGAGTTCGGACATACCGCTGACTCGCTGTGACAAATTTCACCCTCCGCTTCTAGTTACTACTGCTGTCTCTGCCTCACCTTCTACTAACTCAGATCGGGTGGGGAATTCGCCCCGTTTCGCGTATGCACGTGGTGATTATGTCGGTCTTTTCAATTTCTTCTCTTCCGTCGACTGGTCCCTTTTAAATGACATTAATGATTCAGATGGACAAGTCAGTCGCTTTACAGAAATAGTTCTTGATGGTATGCGTCGGTACATACCTTTGCATACTCCTACGCGTAGGAAGTTCCCTTCCTGGTTTTCAAGGGAACTAATAACGGCGTTAAAGCTCAAGGAACGGGCCCATCGTAAAGCGAAACGCCCTGGGTTTCACAATTGGGCAGATGAGTTTCGCCGTGTGCGTTCTCTTTGCAAACGCTTATACAAGCGGGACTACGACTCCTATCTTGAGTCTTTAGAGAGGTATGCCTCAAATCGTCCTAGTCAGTTCTGGCGTTACGTTCGCAAGCGTTCCATTAAATCAGATTTAAGTATCAGCTTAGTTGACTCTCAGGGTTCGGAAATTCGGGATGTTGCCGACAGTTTTGCACAACATTTTTCCTCCGTTTACAAACATCCACATTGTGATTCCGTTTGCCTCCCATCTGGTGCACTATCTAATTCCATTCTCCTTGACGAGGAGTTGATAACTGAGAGTCTTAAGCGTCCGAGACCATCTTTGTCTCCTGGACCTGATGGCATTCCAGCTGCCATAATAAAAGCCTTCAGTTATATCTTCGTACCAGTACTGACTGCCATATTTAATAACTGTTTAAAAAATGCTGCCTTTCCTCGCGTGTGGAAAATGGCACGCGTGTTTCCTGTCTTCAAGTCTGGAAACAAAACTGATGTTTCCAATTATCGTCCGATTTCTCTTCTATGTGCAACCTCTAAGCTTTTCGAATTAGCTTTGCACAGCGTACTTTCCTTCCATCTCAAACATATCATAGTACCGAATCAACATGGCTTCATGTCGGGTCGCTCTACTTCCACCAACCTAGTCACGTTTATGACGTATGCCTCTGCAGCAGTCCTTCAGAGGGGTCAGGTTGACACTGTGTACTGTGATATGAGCAAAGCTTTCGACGTTGTTACTCACTCACTACTTCTTGAAAAACTTCTACTCTCTGGCGTTGAAGTCTCTCTCGTAGCCCTCCTACGCAACTATCTCCTTGATCGCTTCTGCTTTGTCAGTGTCAATGGACAGACTTCTTTCGTTTACCCTGCAACGAGTGGTGTTCCTCAAGGTTCAGTACTAGGCCCGCTTCTCTTCTCCGTTTTTATTAATGATGTTTCCTCGGCGATAAAGAACTCCTCGTTTCTTCTTTATGCTGATGATATAAAAATATTCAAGGTAATACATTCTTTTCAAGATTGCGTGTTGTTGCAATCGGACATATCTGCTTTTTCTGATTGGTGTGCGATGAATCGACTTACCCTCAATTCTTCCAAAACTAGGGTTGTGTCCTTTACTCGTAAAACACATAGCTTTCTCTACCATTATTCTGTCAATTCTGTGCTGTTGGATAGGGTTGATGAAATTAATGACCTTGGTGTACTTTTTGACCGCACCCTCAGCTTCTCCTCTCACACTAAACGCATTGCTCAGCGGGCTATGCGCACACTCGGATTCGTTTGCAGACTTTCGAGAGAGTTCCATACTCCACTTCCGTTCCTAAAACTGTACCTGTCCATATGCCTCCCGGTCTTGGAGTATGCGTCGGTTGTTTGGAATGGCACTTGCAAATCGAACTTGGACAAGGTTGACAGAGTACAAAAAAAATTTTTACGGATATTTCATTATCGCTTTCCTTTCGCAACTTCCCCCTCTCGCTCCACCAGGAGCGCCCAACTGAATCTTCCTTCCCTTCACTGCCGTCGTATCAGACTTGATATCATATTTCTGTACAAACTCCTTCATGGCCACATTATGTGCCCTCAGCTCTTAGAGTACATCCTACTGCGCGTTCCGCGAAAGAGCATGAGGGAATTCAGACCATTTCAGGTTTCTCCTCTTCATTCCCACTCCCCTCTGGACAGGATGCAGTGGTTATTTAACTCTTTTTGTCCTCACCTTGACATCTTCCAAAACTCGCTCTGTTCATTTACATTGGATGTTCATAGCGTTGTATTCTAAATAGTACTTTATCACATATAACTCCCACTTTCTAGCCTTAATATTGTATTTACTTCACTTTTTGTTTTTTCTCCTGTTCAATGCTGTCTTTATCTTAAACTACTTTTTATCCGTTTCTTACTTATATTTCAACTTTAAACTTTATATTCGAATGTTACTGTCCCTTGTTCAATTTTACTTCTTTATTGTATTATTCTGTATTTCTTGCCTGTGTTTTAAGTACCATGCACTTGTTGCGCCTGGAATGGTTGTTTATTTTATGTATATTTCTATATTACTATAATCAATGTCAGTTATTTGTTGTTGTTTTTTTTTTCTCTTCTATCTACCGTTCTTTTTTTTTTTTTTTCTTTCCTGGTGTGCTCAAAATTATCTCACTGTGTATACAAGTGATTCTACTCATTGTTTGCTTACTTTCCGTGATACTTTTCGTCTCAGTTTCATTTCATGTATTATTTATTTCTTTTTTGTGTGTTCTCTCTGTGTGTGTAAACATGTTTGTGCTTTTTCATTTTTTTTTTTGTGCTGCAGCACAAAGACCACATGGTTGTTCCTGCGCACATTAAATAAAGATTGATTGATTGATTGATTGATTATTGTTATTATTATTGTTATTATTATTATTATTATTATTATTATTATTATTATTATTATTATTATTATTATTATTATTATTATTATTATTATTATTATTATTATTATTATTATTATTATTATTATTATTATTATTATTATTATTAGCGATGGTGTACTGTTCAAACACACTTTCCGGAGAAAATGTGACAGATACTGCGCCTTTCCTTTCCTATAAACCAATTATAATTATATGTGGCACTGCAACGAAGGCCGATAACGGGCAAAGGATGAGAAGTAAATGATAGGAGAGGAAGGGCAGGCTTTCGCCATTCTCCTCTATTAAGAGACATCTAAGAGAATCTCTAATTTTTTTCTTAAAGGTTGAACAGAACTGCGTGAAATCCACAGAATTCCGCGAACGTGAGATTTTTATCGCGAGCCTAGAAAGTATTTTGCCTTAAAATAAAACAATACTCGCTCCCTCTCACGTGCGCAGAACCTCTCACCGACGACGGCTTCGTCCCCCAGTGACGGGATGAATCGTCTTCGGGAGACGCGCTATGGCGAAAAGCACGCTTCGTTTGACAGGAAAGGCTTCCTCTTCAAGACAGGAATCGCCTTCCTCTACGTGGTCGCCCTGCACAACATCGTGTCCACCGTCTTCAAATGCGCCTCGACATTGACCCCTATGTACGTTCTGGACGCCGTGTCCGTGGCATGCCGGACTTTCTTCGCGGCGCTGACTTCACACCTCTACTACAGGGGCTACCCGGACGTCGTTCGCTTTCTGCAGCGAGACCAGAAGCTGGATCCAGGTTTGATTTGTCGCCCATTATTTAGTAACAGATGTAGAATGTTTATAGAGAAAACGGGCCGCATGCATCGCGTCAAGGAAATCATAATTTGTAGCCGGCGGAAGCGTAATCGTTTCAAATATGCAGCAAGGGGAGACATTTCCAAATATGAAATGGACAGCCTTCCTCCGCTCGCCATCTCCACCGAGATAATGACTGATAGCATATTTACCTACATTGCTCTGTGTCTTAAGGAAAATTGCCGTTAGAACAACCTGGTATTACGGATTACGGAGGTACATATTTCTTGAGCCATCCCAGTCGAAAAAAACTACAGAACTTTGTCAAAAATACGACAAAATATCCTGTAGTTCTGTCGTAACCATCAGAATTTTCTGTAGTTCTGTAGTACTTTTCAGTAGTTCTGTAGTTTTTCTGTAGTATATTTTTGTTGTCTATAATTCTGTAGCCCTTTTCTGTTGCAACTGCAGAAATTTCTGATGTTACGACAGAATGTTCTGTTGTCACAACAGGTTTCTCGTCAAAACCGCACAGAAACGCTGTCGTAACATCAGAAAATGTTCTGTAGTTTTTTCCGACTGGGATAGCGCCAATATGATGTGAGGAGGGTATTAGACATCTACAGTTCTGTTCTGTCAGCTTTCGATCTGCAGCTTGCGCAGTGCAAAGTAAGGCCTCGAATATTTTACTACGACTACAGTCAATGCTTTCTAAGTTAAGTATTTTACCATCGCTTTGCGAACGACGCGGTCAAGTCGTTCAGCTCCCCTCGCGCACTCACGTTGGCGAGATGATCGGGTCTATGTGGAAATCGTGCAAGACAGTGGAATTAGCGAGGGGTTTCAGTGCAAAAAGATGGCGAGGGCAGTCGAACTGCTTACAACTCGAGCTCCTGCATTTCGTAGAAGCTACGTTTGGAAAAGTGGTTATGAACCCACATTACGAGTCGCCGAAGAATATTCACGGCAGAAAATTCGCACCGAGGTGTATTGGGCGCTATACAATGTACTGCGTGGTAGATATTCATACATTATCTTTGTTATGTTTTATACAAGCGCGGGCAGATATAAAGTTCTAACACAGACAGGGCGTGCAGGTCCAAATACGTTAACAAGGCGCTCTTTGGCCAAGTAGTGTTTACGATATTTAAACCAAATCATATCATTTTTCATTATCTCGTCACCAGGAAAAGACGGGCCCAGTTAAGGATGCGGCCACAAGAAGGTCTTTTTGTTTATTTATTTAAATATGCTCCAGCCATTTAAAACCAAGCAGTAGGGCTATACACTATAGAATACCTGAATGCAATGCTGCGCTACCATGAACAAGTAAGGAGCACAACACAAGAAGTCAATAGAAAGTATACTGGAACAAGATAAAAAGAGGAAGAAAGGGGGCAATTCAAAACACGTCTTAATTTCGTACATCTTTTTCAATGGCCTTTGCATTAGCACAACACATTTCTTTTGAGAGTACGTTACACAGAACGACAGCTCAGTGAAAAACGAGTTCTCAAAGAGCTTTGTTTGCGCGCGCTAAGTATGGATCCAGTGTGTCGAGTTTGACGAACCGCACGTACACGACAAATGAACAGTTTTGAATCGACGCGTAGTTGGTGATTATGCCGCGGAAACAGTAACCAGGTTGGTAAGGGTTCTTCTTTATAATGACTACATGTTCTTTGCGGTCATGAGAGGTGAGAGCGAATCTAGTCTGCGGCATCTGTGCTCCACCTTGCGATTTGTGGGTTACACGACTGGAATACACAGCGTGCGTCGTCAAATCAGGGGCCAATCAACAACGCTCATAAGAGCGGATCGAGCGCCCCTTCTCTGGCAGATTTAGATAGCGCATCGTATGATAGAAAACGCACTGAATAATGACGCATCGTCCTAACGCGCGAACCTCTTTTACAGCATGCAGGCAGATTCACTGACGCCAGCTCTAGACGCTTTGCAAATGAATGACAACAAAAAACGAGAGAGTAGCTGTATAGATCCCGGATTACGGTATAATGCTGCTGTAATCACACTCTGGAAGCGGTCCTTACGCCTTTGTACGGAATAATGTCGTGATTGGCAGGAGGAAACTTCGCCTGTTAGAAACATTGCTGAACGCTCATGTAAATGCAGGGTACTCCCAAACATGGCGCTCTTGCGAATGTCCTAACGTGCCCTCTCCTTTTACTCCCGGTCTTGTGACAGGGCTATACCAAGCGAAGAAGAACAGCGTCGCTATGCAGCGCAAGCGCTGGCTGGCCCTTGGACTAGTGGCCGGCTACGGTGTGGCCATGACCATTCACCAGATCGTCTGGCTGTATCGGTACGGGCCTTTGGTGTACTTCAGCAGCCAGCTGTACGGCCTGAACCCGATCAGGCTGCGCGTACCCCCGAGCTTGATCGCCTTCGCCTCCATCTTGGACTTCACGGCATTCAACGTGACGGTGCTCGTTCCCGCCGTCTGCATGGTACACTTCGTCGGCGTATGCGACCTAATCGTCCTCAAGGTACGCTGTGAGCACTCTGTCGTGGTGGTACTTGTAGAGAAGAAGGGCGGTTGAAACCAGCAATGTAGGCTGAAGTCCTCTTTGCTTAACGTGGCCTTTTAGCGTTATGGTCATGGTACAGATAGTTGGAAGTCCTCCAATGTCCTTGGGCAATGCTTATGCATCCCAATATGAATCAGCCCAAATGACAATCCTACTACAACAAAAGACAAAGCCAAATATATTCGTCAAACAGATTTATTTAGAGTTCACCTTATGCCAGAACCACTAGGAAGCGAGTAGAACAAGCGATCACGCCAAAGCCAAACAGCTGTCTCTGCTACCCAGAGGAATATTTCTTGTGATCGGACATAACCAGAGGGTATATTTCAATGTGTCCATTTGGAGTCGAAGCGTTTTGGTCCGGTATTCTGTTATAGCTAATCCTCATACAGGTGAAATATCACCAGTCGAGAACAGGTATGCCCTCGGTTACCAATAATTAAATGACCTCCCGATGACCCATCTCCGTGGACAGGGCGACCGCTTTCGCAGCATGCTGCAAGCGTCCTGCGCCTCTGGTTCCGATGGACTCAAGCCAAGCAACGTGCGGAAGCTGCACGCGTCCTACGTCGCCTTGTGGGACGCCGTGCAGTACTTGGACAAGCAGCTGCGCTCAGCGATTTTCTTTTGGTGCGTGACTTATTTACGTCGCTTTCTAATGAAAGGGGAAAATGGGACTTGGTCCCCTTTTTATGCTGCGAGCTGTGAAGACAACCGAAAAGAGCTTATGTTGTGCAATAGTATCTGCTTTGCAGTACTAAGAAGAAAGAGACAATGATAGCAAGAACAATGCCTGAAAAGTTGCCCTTATACTGCTACGACATTTTAAGAGAATTCGTACGGCCCGAACGGCAGCCACTTGATTGAATTATGTATACAGTTAGAAGAATGAATTGCATTTCAGTGGTGGCCATAGTTTCTATTGTAAAAGATGCGGTGCTGAGCGTAAAATTAATGTCAATGTCAAAATGTGCACAAGAGAGTCCAACACGAGCGCTAGTGTTGCCTGCTCTGTTCTGTACGTCCCGCTTTTTGCTTTAATTCTGCAGTCATGGAGCAACGGCTAGCAAATTTCATGTTTTCTCGAGGCTTTCTAAGCAATCCGCAATAACGCTGGCGATTTCAGCATCGTGCGATGAGAGTGAGATACTCTGGTTTCCGAATCTGAACTTAGTTTATTAGGGCAAGAGTGCACAGACGAGGATTGACCATCGCAAAAGAGTGCACATCTTTCTTAACGTCATTACACGATGTATAGTGATATATTGTTCAGGCTCCCAGTGCGACTAACTACCTAGGTTAGGGAATCCCATCAAAAAACAAAAACAAAATTATGCGCCAACAAGCCTTCTGTCTTCCCGCATGACAGTGAAGTTCTGTACCTTAGTACCCGCCGGATTGTCATTGAATTGTGTTTAAATTGTATAAACTTAGTTGTAAGTCAGCGCTCGTCCTGTGCTTGCTTTTTCGGCACCATTTGTTACACTGTTTTTCTTAATAATGTACCGTCACCTGACCGGTCTAGCTATAAGTCGAAACATTAAGTATTCCATTGTGGGGTAGTTCCCTATATTACTGTCCGCTCTGAGAGCACCAAGCAATGCCCGATAGAACCGTTATATGTCGGATTCGCATCTCTATCGCGCTTATCTAGAATTTTTTTGTCGCTTCGGTGGTGGTGTATATAGGATTCAGTCGTCAATCAAATCCTAGCCCTTGGTATCTTCCCACAACGACTGAAAATTGCTCGCGTTACTCTAATACACAAAGGTGGTAAATACAATCAGTTAAACAATTACAGGTCAAGGAAAGTGATAGCTGAACAGCAGTACGGATTTCAGAAGGGGAAATCGACCGAAACGGCCCTGCTGCATATTAAAGATAAAATCATCCGTAGCATCGAAGCCAAGTTATTTACAGTTGGAATCTACCTAGACTTTCGTAAGGCGTTTGATTCTATACAACACCATATCTTGTTCAGTAAGCTTGAGGCATATGGTTTTAGAGGCACAGCCCAAAGTCTTATACGGAGTTATTTACACTCGAGGTCTCAGTTTATTTCCATACATGGCATTACGTCAGGAAAAGAAAACATTGAATACGACATTCCTCAGGGCTCTATACTCGGCCCGTTGTTATTCATACTATGTATAAATGATATCATTAACATTTCAACTGCGGGTGAGGTGCTGCTGTACGCTGACCACACAAGTGTCTTTTTTTTTTTCTGGGCTGAGCCTTGAGGAACTTGAGACCACGTCGAACGCATGGCTGAATGACCTTGGTTTATGGGTACATACAAACAAGCTTCAAATAAATACTAGCAAAACAAAATATATGATATTTTCTGCAAAAAAAACAAGCCCATTCTCAACAATGTGACCCTGTACTATAATGATGCTTTGCTTGAGCGTGTAGATTGTCATACATTCTTAGGTGTTACTTTCCAGTCAAACCTAACATGGTCCCACCATGTGGGAAATGTAAGAATGAAAGTAGCGAGATGTACTGGAATGTTAAGCCGCCTTCGAAATCTTATCCCTGTCAGGCTCAAAAAGCAGCTCTATTTCTCACTAATACACTCTCTCTTTAATTACTATTGTTTAGTATGGGGTACCGGAATTAAGACTGATAATGACAGACTATTTGCACTGCAGCGGAGGGCCATTATAGCATTATATAAGGAAAGTTTAGACACCCAAACGTTCATGGCAACACATAACATCCTACCTTTCCATGATATATATAAGCAGAAATTATCTGTGTACGTATTTTCTGAAGTGTCGAGAAATTATAACAGATTTTCTAGTCGTTATCTAAATAGGGATACTGGTCACAATCTGCGGAGGACTTTCATTGTTGTAGATAAACCTCGGACTAATTATGCTAAACAGACAATTGATCATCAAATCATGAAACTATGTAATAATTACCCAGACATACTTGATATCGCAAGAACAAGCAGAAGTCTGCCAACTTTTAAACGGAGAATAAAACCTCTTTTCACTTCAATAGAAAACCAAATACATGACTAAAGTAGATGCGAAATCGCAATGTATTGTGCTATTCCTTTACATTGTTCCAGAGTTTCATAACTGTTGTTACATTTCCTTGTTTTGTTATCGGCACGTGTCTGAATGCGTATTTTGTACTGCGGTGATAGTTTTTAACTCGATGTTTTTGTTCCTTGTCTTTTTTTTTTTACTCATGTGTAGTTATATACGGTGAAGATTGTTGTATGTAGTTGCATGTGCATTGCCTGTACTCTGTACCCGCTGCTGTTGCGCCCAGTGGGGCCAGGACCTCGTCAGGAGACTAATTACCTCCTTTTGTCCTGCCCCACGGGCAGTACCATGTATTGCCCACACAATCACTGAATAAATAAAAATAAATAAAAATGTGTGCGGTCAGCTGGGTACACAGCATGGCTGGACACGGGGAATAGTAAAAGGCTCTTCCAATGACAATCCGGCGCTTTCAGCTCGATTGTGCCAAGCACAGCTGCCTTGGACATGAATCGAAATTATGATGCGACTATGGGATATTGCAAGACACTTTCATGAAAATATTGAAGCGAGGGGTTTTTGATGCACCGCAAGATATTTCTTTAAAGCTTTTGTCCTTCGTCCGCATGAAATAGTTAAGGCAGATGCCATAGGAAACAAATGAGGAACGTCTCTGACTTCAGCGAAAACGTTAATAGCAACAAACAACGAACGCCCCGAGGGGTATCTGCGAATATATCGAATTGTTATACTGAGAGTTTATGATATGCGAAGTAAGCTGCATTCATAAACAACGTCCTGGTAAAAATTTTGCTTATCCAGAGTTTCTGGGTACGTTAAGATCGAAACTAAAATAGTCGGAAGGGTGCAAGCAAAATCAAGCTTACTACATGTAGTACCCCACTTGCAGTTGAGCTAGTTTTCGGCATTTAATCAATCAATCAATCAATCAATCAATCAATCAATCAATCAATCAATCAATCAATCAATCAATCAATCAATCAATCAATCAATCAATCAAGTAATCAATCAATCAATAAACCAATCAATCAATCAGTGTTTTATTACCATAATGCGCACAAATCGTGCTTGAACCCGCTTTTGATGGAACCGACGCAAGGGACCCAACACGTACAAGAAATAAAAAAAAAAGACGTGAAGGAAATAGCCTCCATCCACGTCGTCTTCTTTCCTCGTGCCCACTGTGTTCTCTTGACCTTGTTAATCGAAATCATTGCATGGCGCTCGGTAACGAACACCTTGAGGACCTCTGAAATTCTACGAAGCCCAATGAATACGCGGCTGCAAAATAATAAAGAACTGTAGAACTGTAGAAATGCCGTAATTGTCATGTCTGTATGAAGCGGCTTGCCAGGTCATTATTGTTCTGACGCAGCCTTAACGCGGACACAGTTCTGAACATCCCGTTTCATTAGTGTACTCTCCGCGTACCGGGCTATTCAAGGTGCAGATCAGGGCTCGCTGGGTTGCATTTTGCGGAAAGTCGCGAAGCGCTTCGTAAAACTCAAGACAATGGGCAGAAAGCGCAACACATTGCCTCGTGCACCAGATGAATCAAGACGAGAAGCTGAGTCGCTCGGGTTCTATTGCGGGGAAACCTTTCCATTGCTTAAAAAAAAAAGCACGAATAACGAGAAATGAGCATCGGACATATGACGTGTGTACTCGTACTGTGCTTCCCTTCCGTCATCTGACGTACGTGTCTGCCCCGTGCATTGAAAAGCAGGGCATTGACTCTGGAATGCTTGAAAAGAGCACTGCACATCGTTTCAACCGGCCGACCTTCGCAGGTACGTGGACACTGTGTTGAGCATCGTGGTCAGCGTTCGCGCCGTGCAGCACACGCTGGCGCACTTCAATCCGTACTCAGCGTCGGGCGCGTACGTGCACGCCGCGTACCAAGCGCTCGCCTTCCTTCTCGTGTCGCTGTCGGCGGCCAGCCTGGTGGCGCAGAGGAGGCACCTGCTGCACGACGTGTGCCGCCTCGTGTGCGCTATCGACGCCGAAGACGATGACCTCTGCAACCAGGTACGCATGCAACGGAGGATGATTTCACATAATCTGTTTAAATCCGCAAATAAATCTGATGAAGTTAATAAGAGACAGATGATGCGTTCCCTGCGACCAAACGGCGTATACGGCTCATTACTCTCATGAGAAAGGCCCGCTGTGGCTATATGTGCTGGATTTTTGTTGGTTTCAGCGTTGGGCAGATGCAATGCAGGTGCTTGATGCCGGCTTCGGTCCAGTGGTTTATGATAAGCATACATGACACTCGGGGCGAGGAAACAATACTCGGACATAAAGCCAGAGACGAATGACGACAGTAGCCAGGCTACAACTTATATCTTCAGTGTGACAAGGTACCGACCACGTGGGGACGATGACAGCTGGAGACACCCAGGTGTTCGTACAAGTGGTAACATAGGGTATGAATGAATGAATGAATGAATGAATGAATGAATGAATGAATGAATGAATGAATGAATGAATGAATGCGTTTTTTATTCAAAAATAATGAAAGGACCTTGAGCACAGAGTTGCAAGCAAGCGAGTAGCTTTAAAGTGCCTGATGTCGTTGAATTACTTTGAAAGCAGGGCTCAGGTATCTGCGCCAGTGGATTTGCGAGCACATTGCCAAACATGAAATATTTACGCACGCTGACCAAATTCCAACACCATACATGAATAATAATTGTGGTGCGAGTAAGTGTGATAACAAAAAAAAAATGGAAGGAAGGAACTCAAATATTTGTGAAATAAAAAAAAACAATAGGACGAGATTCAGTGCAACGCAACGTGATCAATTATCACTTATTTATAGGAAGTGGCTTAAACTTGTGCCGAAATATTAATGTGCTGCTGACATTAACACCATGGGCGACCTCATTTCATTTTTATGTTTTTCTGAACTTGATATTAGTCCCGACAGCAGCTAGTATTCAGCTTCTGTGCATCTTCTGTGCCTTCTGATATCTATACAAAACTGCGCTGACTGCACAGAATAGGGAGCACTGTACTTAAAACTGCGCAATGTATTCAGCTGTATCCGAATCACATCAAGTTGTGCTGGCGAATATATTCCTTTTGTTAGTCATATATCTTCTCTGGCGGAGTGCCCATGACGTCACTATTAAGACACCTGGGACCTAACTGCGCTTGAACCACTAAGCAGGACTCATAGTGGCGACGCCACGCATGACATAACTGCACCCTGACCAACCACCCCGGCTCGATATGACGCTATGAGAACGCGATGTGAGAACCGAGAAGAAATGCCTTCACCATCCATCGATGCAAAAAGAATAAAACGTCTGCCTTCCAGACATGTGAGCCATGCGCTTCATATATAGGTATTACGGCACAAAAGGGCCCCGAGCTTCAAAGCAGTTACGCATATCTTTCACTTAGTTACTTTCTCTGATTCATATCAAATGCGGCCTTAGCAACTATATAGTAATGTAAATTTAACGTATCACAACATATGATTTGTCCTTTCGTTACATTACATACATTTGTTAATATATATAATGATACGCCATATTTTACCCCGCTCATTCTCTGTCCTGCCCCTCCGCTTCCTAACCTCCTATGCCCGACAAATTCTTCGAGCATTTCTGATTTTTCCTTACAAGAACTATATGTCACCGGCGCATATCGGCAATGGTAGGCGAACCGTGTTTAACTGACTTAATATTCGACCCGACAAATTAAAACCTATGTCACTCATTTCTAGATTTTCTTTTAGCTTTCCTGCTTTTTTTTTTCGGTACTCCACCAGGTTTATAATTCCTTGCGATACATAATATTCGTAAGCTGTTTTATTAAATGGTATTCAAGTATACGCATGCGACTGCTACAGCGGTACTCTCGTCTGCCAGACTTTCGACTGGTTGAAGAAGTTATGAAACCAGGCGGCTTTAACAGTTAGTCATGAAAAAAAGTCGTGTTCATCTTCGAACGGGGCTCTGATTAGCCTGCCTAACTCGCCCTATAGAATGAAAGCCTTCGTCCGGTCGTGATCTCTAATTTATTGAAATGTTTTCAATTCGTCTAGATGACCAAGATAACATACTCACGAAGTTTTTCCTTGTTTCTGCACGCCAAGGCAAGCGGTTACCGCGCCTTTCTTTTCTCAAAATTAATTAAAAATTTTTCTTCCTATTTTGTGCAGGTGATGCTGCTTCAGGAAGATATCACAAACGGTCAACTGGCCTTCACCGGCTGGAACTGTTTCGACATCGACCGCCCATTCATCCTCACCGTCATGGGGGCGGTCATCACCTACTCGGTCGTGCTTCAGCAGCTCACTTAGTTCAAGGACGCTATAATGGTTGGGCCTGGCTATATCGAAATGAACAACGCTTGCCAGAGCAGTTTGCGAAGGCCCCAAAGGCAAACTCTTAGGGTATCTTGCTTATGTTTTCGTTTCGTCGCTCAATGCAAACCATCTTGCTGTGCATTTGTTTCGGCGAAGGTAAATAAAACTAGTATGTGTGCAACTTATAGGTTATCCTGATATGCTGGCTAGAATCCCGTCTTCGCTCCTTGAGGCACTCGCTATGATGGTTTACGTCCTTGGTATGCACCGTCCAAGGAAGGAAGCCATCCAGCTATCACACTAAGCCTTGTTACACCCTTAAAGGTGTAACGTTGTTTCTGGGCTAACACCCTATTAGTAGAGCACCACTGCTTCACCGTGGAACATCCTTGTTGTACAAACGCTCTTTGTTTGGCACGACCCTGCTGCAGCGGTTTTTGGCTTTCAGACCACATCTCTGTATTTCGTTATTTTTATTATATGCAGGGTAGCCAACCAGAAAGCTCTCATTGTTAACCGCCGTGCCTTACCCCTGTCTTGCCGTTTTTCACTTAGGGTGTTAGCCTAAGGGCACTCAGCACCTTTTTTGCACCCAAAAAGGTGTAAAAATATTTAGAGCGAATACATCGAGCTTTCTGTCCCGACGTGCTTTATGGAAACTTTATTTTGGTGTTTCACATGTATCCCCAAGGGTGCGAGTTCGTAGACCGGCCCCAAATATCAGTAAACGGTACAGGACCCCGGCGATCGAAGTTAATCAGGGGCCCCTCCGTAACGGCTTTCGTCACAGCCGAAGTTTAGCTTTGGTTATTAAACTCACCCCACCATACCATATTAGGCACTATTTGTTGCGCGTAGGTGCAGATGCGCGCCAGCTGTTTTCCTGCGCATGCGCACAGGAAAATTACTGAAACAGGATCGCGATGTGCCTCACCAAGTTACGTGCTGCTTTCGGGTTGTCTGTTACGCTCTTTGTCCTTAACGAGGCGGAGTTGATATCAAAGCGTGTCGCGGCCAGCGTCTGTATACGTGTATAAGCGTTGGCCAACACTGCTATAGCCCTTGACCCCGTGAGTCGGCGGGAATATGTGCGGGCCGAGCCGTAGGGATCTGCTTGGTTCGGTGCCCAAGTCGGCCAGCCTCGTTAGATGAGATCCGCCAGGCGTTGCTGGCGTCATCGGCATATATTTTATTTTCTTTTTGCCATGAGTCGCTCACAATGCGGCATGGCCGAATGAGTGAGATCGGCTAACAGTCTAATTCGTATTTGCGATAGATAATACCAGTTATCAGTATTATCAGTTATCAATACCATTGTGCCGCATTGAGGTCCCACGATTTTCAAGTATGGTGCACATGATCTTATAAACTGTACAAAGCAAACCTACTTTGTAGTACTTGGAAATGCAGTGCAATAGGAATCGAAGCTGTCATGGTTCGCTCATGTATCAGCACTTCACACCTTTACAACTTCTCGGTGAAATGCCTGGAAGGTTTACTGAAACACCGCTATATAATGAGTATTGTAGTTAGGCTTGCATTCATTTGAGAGAAACGTATTTCAACAAGCTGGTACCTTTCAAAGAGCGATTACTTTGAAACATGCCGCTAAAATGTGTAGCTCTCGCACTACGCGAAAAATGTAGCAACAGCTTGCCGCAAAAGCCCACACTGTGGCTCTCACACAGCTCAACGTCAGCCATTGCTTCCAAGCAAACAAATCTCTATTTCAAGGCCTTTGTTTGCATGTTTACAGCAGGGTCATATTTTTTCTGTCCACATGATTTTGATGGCGTCTTCTTGTTTTAGTATATTAAAGAAAATACCTTTCCAGGATGAAAAAAAAATCCAGCAATACCGCTTTCTCAAGAACAGTACGTGATGACATGCCCCTTTTTAATTACTTATCAACTGCAAAAGCTTTTTGAACATTCTCCACATTTATGCCGTACTTTACTGTTTTCTGGGCCTGCAGTAGGGATAAGGAGAGGGGAGGGCAGCATTCCGTAGCCATTTGGGGGTAGCGGTTGTTAAGCCGAAAAAAAAAACGCAAATGAGTAAAGAAAACTTCGGCTATCATGAAGACTGAAATGTGGTACACGGTTTTTAAAAATAGAAAGAAAAGTAGATGGGAAAAAATTTTCTCTTCAGAGTACAAAATATAACCTCACTCGATTCACTGAACGCCGCAGAACAAGTTTTTCCGCCACTTCTGTTCACAGCACAAATTAATCATAAACCTTATGTTCTGCATCGTGTCTACACCGCAAACGTGACCGCTGTGACGCTTAATTCTAGCGCAGTTGCCTGCTCGACATCTTGCGCGCACTTCTGAAGGCCATGGACCGTGGTGCGGCCAAAAGCACAGGAAGTCGAGCGGTGGGACGGCTGTAATCACGGGCAATTCAGAGACGAAAAAGAAGCTGCGTGGCCACAGGCTAGAGGAGAGGATGACCGTAATTACACACATTGTTTTTGGTTCCCACGGAGAACGGACGCAAGTGTCACAACGACTTCAGTGACTCTCACTTAATTCTTCACTAGAAATTTTAGTAGTCGAGTCAGTGGAAAAAACAACACGCATACTACGAGGCAGAGATTCCACGTTTTCCAAAGGTGTTAATAAAAGAACCTTGTCGTCGGCAACGAACCCCTGCTGCCACTTATTTTATTGGGTACTCCCATTCCGAATGAATGGTCCCAAAATGTGCATCTGAAGCGCTGTTCATGGAATGGTCTGCTAGTATTGTGTTTCTTGAAAATAGGTCTTCCCTCTACGTAGCACGATAATGCGAGCATAATGACGGACTCGTGGTAGGCATTAGCAAGGTCGATAATGTCATCGACATTTGGCGATATGTTTTTTTGTCTTTGTTACACAGAAAACACTTTCGGCAAGTCTCGAAATGGCTCTTGTTTGCCGTTCTAATTGTATGAGTCCCTGCTTGCCAGGTCATTTTTGGTAGAAGTTGAAGAAAACAAAAGTGCGAGACAAACGAACTGCATGGAGAGAAGACTTCGCTTACGAACTGTGTTTCCTCCTCTCCAGAAAATAGTCTTTCTTTCTATACACCTACGGTACATTCACTCCTACGTCCGGTCATCTTGAGAAAGGGGAACACTAGCGGGACACGTCACGTACTGCCAAAACATAATGACGGGTGACAAACCCGCTGGCTGAAATCGCGTGCGCCTTTCCCCGCTAGTTCAAGGAACGGACGCCGACAATCATTTCAATTCCTTCGTAACGTGCACTTTTCTTCTAGCACCGCACTAATTGGCGCGCTTGTATGCAAGGTGCCATTTGATGACCTAAGAGAAATGGAATGCTTGTATTTTTCCTTTACCAGCGAACACCATCTTCGGTGTCGAGGCACGTGAATATGGCTCATGCTGACCGGACACACTGACACCTAAAAAGCGTCACGTGCCCTGAAGTCGCTTTCGCATCAGCACAGCATCCGCATTTAAAAGCGGTTATTTTATATATTTTTCTTTCAAGTCGAACCTACTGAACTTGCTGCCAGAGTACTGATAAAATTTACAAACGTCGTTCATATTGTCCATCCGTGAAGATGACGTAGAAAATCTGATCTAGGCGATTAAAAGGAATATTGACCGAATGTTTGCCCTCGGTGTAACAGCTCAGAGGAGTCCATTGTGCGTGTCGCCGTTCCGCTCTCACCAACCAGCATAACGCATGTCATGTCATTACTTTTGACGTCACACTAGTTTAACCAACGACAGTGAGGCGTTGCACTTGGTGTGTTACCACGTCAACAACGACGCCAAACATGACCTATACAGATGTTGCTGTAATATAAACACTAATGTCGCCATCGCAGCAATCGTGAGCCTATTTACTTGTCCTACAGCACTGAGGCCTCTCCCACTGACCAATTTAACCCTGCACTGCCAGCTTCGCCACCTCGCACTAGGCCACCTGGCCAGCGTGAACTTTTTCAATGGAACCATCTCTTCTAAGTAAACGTACATTAACTAACTCACTAAACACACACACTCGCCTTGCTCCGTGCCATCTGCTTAATTTGTATTCTCTTGGAATCCATTCATTCACCCTAAAATACCTTCAATACGCTGTCCTGATCACACAAACTTCGCCTTTAGTTCCGATTCTTTGTGTTAACGGGGCTGCAATTACCCGCTAACGCAGTGAATACTAAACTAACGTGTACATTAGTCAACAGAGGTACGATATCTGCATACGAAATGGCGGGGCTAGCAAATCATCAGGCATAAAAGGGGAGCTCAGGACGCAAGACAAATGTGAATAATGATTACCGAACGAGGTTTTCAGCATGTCGTCCACATGACTCGGCTGACGATCGGAATTCATATCGTACTGCAACTTGTTCGATGTATTCACAGTGCTTGCGTGCACGTGCCGAACCTCCTTGTAAGGACGAATTGAGATGAGGAATAACGCAATCAGCACCTTGTCGCAACTAGTACCGCACATAACCTCGCCCCTTTCGATGAGAGTATATTCCAATCGCCGGTCCCCTTCTGATCCCACGGTAGCGTCATTCGTGGTCGGTGCCAGCATGCGTATTGACTCTATATATATCCGCACGGCTCGTTGTCGAGCCCGCCCCCGTCCCTACTTCATTATACCAGTCGAAGTCCACAATGTGCTCGTAGGCGTGTCACTCGTTCCATCAATTTCACCAGCCCTTAACACGCAGTAGTCGCAGGCAATACATGCAGAGGAAGCGAACAGCACACGACAGTCGATTGTTCTTTTGTAGTTTTCCTCTTTTAACCTCTTTGTTTTCTCGCGAACCTTTTCTGCCTTTCCTTTTCCTCCATTTTTTTTTTCCGTACTTTGCCAATCTCGCTCTCTTCAAACGTCCTGCAATTTTCCCTTATTGTTCTTTTTTTGTCTCTCCTCCGAAGTGGCTATTGGCCAAGTTTTAATCACGATTCGCACGCCATTTCGGCGTTTCCTTTCTTCGAAAGCACACGCACACATGAACACTCATTGGCTGTGAGTTTGAAGTGCTCTTCGGATAGGCGTCACGTGTTCCTCATACATTGTTGTCTTTTTAGTGCCTCTCCATATTTGCACGCTCTGAGAGCAGCCGAGGGGGCCTGTGTATGGTGCGCCCAAACAAAGGAACAGCTTTGCCAGGGTTCCTTCTTTTGCATGGAGGTCGTCGTCGAAGAGGAACCACTGTCCTCGGCGGTGGTGTTTCCGTGGAAGTTTTCCTTGCTTTATTAGTTGTTCCCATTGCTGCTTCGTTCCTATTCTTCGTCGTGTTCGGAGAGACGTGAAGACAATGGCCGACAGATTTACAAGTGTGTGTGGATGTGTTGTCTGAGTGTGGCTGTGTGATGAGTGAGTGAGTGAGTGAGTGAGTGAGTGAGTGAGTGAGTGAGTGAGTGAGTGAGTGAGTGAGTGAGTGAGTGAGTGAGTGAGTGAGTGAGTGAGTGCGCTGTGATAGTATGAGCGTGAGCAGCTGGTCACATCTGGCCCTCAAAGTGTGGGGCAAACGCACTTCATGTACATAGTGATAGAAAAAATTGGCGGACTATGGTGTCTGCATTACTACATGCCGTCAAGGCTGCAAATGAGGAAAGTCGCTTCGTTTTTAAAAGTCCAGGGCTCCTGACACGGATGAAAACAAGTCGACAGACTAAAAAGGAGGTATAGAACAAAGCTCGAAAGACGAAGCGAAGATAAGGGTCGAAAAAAGATACGCAAGAAAAGAATAGAAAGTTAAAATGAAGAGCTAGCAAGGCACCGGCCATGCTCTGTGGTTCAGCTGGTTCCTTAAGAGCCCGCCTTTTAATCGCTTCCTGGGTCGACACTGAAGTGGCCTGTGTGGATTTTGTTTTTGTCTTATACGCGCATACTTCAAGTTTACTTAAGGATGGTGTAAGAGAGTTGGAAGATGGCCAAGTGTCGCGTCCACGGACGGACGGATGCACGCACGCACAAACATGCACGCACACGCACGCACACACCCTGTTTGCTCTGCCGAGGAATACACTTTCAGGACCTCCAACGTATTTTCATGTGCTCTTGGAGTACTCCCAGAGAGGTCTAGAGGAGCTCTTGGGAAAAAATTGTGAAGTGTGCTTTCAGCAAGAGGCCGTCCCTCCAGACAAACGTGCCCGCCACCAGTGAAATCTGAAAGCGAGATGTGAGGTCTCTTGGTACACTTAGTGCCAAACGCGCAACACAGTATTTATACGACGGCGCTTGTGCTGTTGTGCAGAGTGCAAGAGTCGATGCAACGTAGAAAATGTGTGCATTTTTGGGTGGAGAACCCTGTGTTCTCTATACCTTTTGTTTTTGTATCCTTTATGTGCCCCAACTCCTAATTATACGAATTGCCTGTCGCTAACTAACTCAGACGCAAAGGGGGTGCAGAAGGTTACAAATAAAGTAAAGATGCTGCAAATTACTCTCTTTATGTGGTTCCGGGCCATTAGGGATTAGGTAAGACGGCGAAAGAAGTAAAAAACAAAGACAACGAAATTGAGGTATATACAACATACACCCTCAGGCACGGCTGGATTTTGATTTAAGGCAGAGCACGAACCGTCGGTCCATTAACGATACGATCGAAAAATTTGTGTTCGTGCTCCTAGATATACTTGAGTACCTCACGTACATAGTGGTGCACCATTATCAGTGCAGTTGGCCTAAAAGAACGCCCGTGTGTTCTTACAGGGATTTGAAAGGAGGGTGTAATGTTTCCAATAAGCTACATTTGGACTTACTTGGCACCTGTCTCCACTGAATGATTTTAGGGAAAAAGAACAATTGTTTCCTCTTCCTTACAAATCCAGCTATCTGTGAAGGCTGAGGAGTGACTGATGCGAGGGGAGAGATGCCGAAGTTGAGGACGCGCGAGCGATACACGACTTCTCACTCCGGAGCAACACTCTTGTGCAACGCTGCCCAGTGACGGCCGCCACGTCCGCAACTGACACGCCCCTCTCTCACTGTCTTACTCCCTCACTGGGTATATCTATGCGGCAGCTCGCCCCCTCAGTGTTAAGTCGCGTGATGCGGGCGTCGCCACTTCCCCTTCCTCTTTTCCAAGTTCAAGCAGAGACGGATGGACAGAGAGAGAGAGACAGAACGGCTTGTGCTGCAGTTGTGCGGCTGCTCCACCTCCTCAATACTGAGCCATGCGACGCGCGCGTCGCCACCTTCTCTTTTTCCACTTCAAGTTCACGAAGAGAGAGAGAGAGAGCGGCTTCGGACAGACATCGGCGAAATTCGTATTTGCGGCTAGTAGTGCTACGCACTAAAAACTTCTGATGTTGATAGCGCAGACACGTCAATCTCATAATAACCCAATATTCTCACACTCAGACTGAATACTGCTCGTAATGATGACTGCAGTCGGCATCGCAATTGTGCCGCATTTTTTCCTGCGACATGCTTAGTGCTGAACAACTGCAGATAGTTACAGTTGTTTCACTCTTTTCTATATTTGCTCACGGAACCGAGACCTTCTTTGCCTATGTGTCATACGACTAAACTGTTGATTAACCAACTCATCAACGTGTCATCAGCTGAGTGTTCTTCAACCCACTAATGATCTGCAACTTGGTACTGTGTCACACATTTCACTCCACCAACTCGCCGGAGATCAGGGACGGTACAGAGTTCATTCTGTATTCATCTAACACTTCCATAACGTATGCTTATTTTACTTATCCTTGCCCTCATTCCTGGAGTGCTTGCCTTAACCATACCCTCCTATACTATCCATGTCCGGTCACAGGTTCAGTTCAGTTCAGTTCAGTTCAGTCGTTAAGTCGTGTCCGACTCTTCGTGACCCTATGGGCCATATCATGCCAAGCTTTTCGGTCTGTCACTATCTTTCTAACATCACCAAACTACATCTGCAGCGCCTCGAGGATGCCATCTAACCATCGCGTTCGCTGCCTACCCTTTCTCTGGTTACCCTCGACCTTTCCCAACATCAAAGCTTTCTCCAGTGACTCCTCTCTTCTCATCAGATGGCCAAAGTAGCCAAGCTTTAACTTTAGAATTTGACCCTCCAATGAACAGTCAGGATTTATGGTCAACAATATCGACTGATTTGATCTTCTGGCTGTCCAAGGAACTCTCAAGAGTCTCCGCCAGCACCACAATTCAAACGCGTCAATTCTTAGGCGGTCAGCCTTCTTCACAGTCCAACTCTCGCATCCATACATCACAACTGGAAAGACCATAGCAAGAGTTATACGAATCTTGGTTGGCAGTCTGATGTCTCTGCTCTTTACTAGGCGGTCAAGGCTAGCCATGGCTCTCTTTCCCAAAAGCAGGCGTCTCCTAATTTCATGGCTGTAGTCACCTTCTGGGTAATCTTGGAGCTCAAGAAGAGAAAATCTGTCACGGCTTCCACTTCTTGTCCCTTGATGCTTCAGGACTTGATAAGGCAAGACGCCATGATCTTTGTCTTTATGTTCAGTTTAAGCCCAAACGTCTCACTCTTCTTGTACGCGCATCAGAAGCCTTTTGAGTTCCACTTCACTTTCTGCCATTAAAGTTGTTTCATCCGCATATCTAAGGTTGTTGACGTTTTCCAGCAATTTTCACTCCAGCTGAAGACTCGTCCAGATCGGCCTTCCTCATGATGCACTCAGCATATAGGTTAAATAGGCAGGGCGACATTATGAAGCCTTGTCTCACTCCTTTCTCAATCGGGAACCAATCAGTAAGACCATGCTCAGTTCTGACTGTGGCCTCTTGTCCTGCATACAGGTTCCTGAGGAGACAGATGAAGTGAATTGGAACTCCCATCTCTTGGAGAGCTTGCCACAATCTGTTGTGATCTACGCAGTCAAACGCTTTCGCATAATCAATAAAGCAGAAGTAGATGGGTTTCTGGAACTCTTGTTTTTTCCATGATCCAGCGATGGTTGGTAATCTGGTCTTTAGTTCCTCTTCCCTTGCGAAACCCAGCTTGCACGTCCGGAAGCTCCCGATCCACATACTGCAGCAGCGTATACCTTGGCGGATTTTCAACATCACCTTGCGAAATAAGCGCGATCTTGCGGTAATTGGAACAATCTTTGGCACTGCCTTTCTTTAGAATGGGGATGTAAACTGACCTCCTCCAATCATGTGGCCACTGCAGGGTTGTCCAAATTTACTGACATAAGTTATACAGAACGTTAACAGCGTCATCATTAAGGTTTTCAAGCAACTCAGCTGGAATGCCATCAATTCGGCTAGCTTTGTTCTTAGCAAGGCTGGCTAAGGCCCATTCAACTTCACTCTTCAGGATGCCCGGCTCGAGATCAGTGACCACAACCGTCTTATGTTGGGTTTGCACATCCGGGTCCTTCTTGTACAGTTCTTCTGTGTATTCTCGCCACCTCTTCTTTATCTCTGACGCTTCAGGGAGGTCCCTGCCTCATTTGTCCTTTATCACGCCCAGCTTAGCACAGAAGCTTCCTTTGATATATTTGATTGTCTTATACAGAGATCTTGTGCTCCTCAGTTGGCTGTTGTCCTCAACTGCTTGGCACTGTGTTCAGAAAGACATTCTTATCTCTCCTTGCTATTCTCTGAAAATCCGCATTGAGAACCTTGTATCTTTCTCTTTCACCCATAACTTTTGCCATCCTCCTTTCTTCAGCTAGTTGCAAAGACTCTTCAGATAACCAGTTTGCTTTCTTGCATTTATTTTCCTTTGGAACTACCTTAGTAGCAACGTCTTGTATTATATCACAAAATCAGTCCACAACTCTTCAGGCTCTCGCTTTCTAAATCTAATTCTTGGAATCAATTCCTCACTTCCACAGCATATTCTGATGGAATTTGATCCAGATCATACCTGAAATGCCTTCTAGTTCTCTGCGTTTTCCTCAATCGAAGCTTAACTTTGGTAACAAGAAGCTGACGTTCAGTGCCACAATCGGCCCCAGTCCTTATTTTTACTGCTTGTATAGCGCTTCACCATCTCTGCCGGCAAAGAATATAGTCGATCTGATTCCTGTACAGACCGTCCGGTGAAGTCCATGTGTACAGGCGCCTCTTGTGCTGTTGAAAATGGGTATTCGCTATGGTCAGGTTGTTTACTTGACAAAACTCTACTAGCCTCTGTCCAGCTTCATTTGACTCGCCAAAACCGAACTTGCCTGTAATTCCGGATATTTCTTCACTCCCCGACCTTAGCATTCCAGTCTCCCATAAGAAAAAGGACGTCTGATGATGGAGTGCCGTCTAAAAGGCATTGCAGGTCAGCATAAAATCATCCAACGTCAGCTCCTTCAGCAGTAGTGGTTGGTGCATAGACTTGGATAACTGTATGTTGAAAGGGTAACCTTGGATCCGAAGTGAAATCATTCGGTCGTTTTTGGGGTTGTACCCTAGCACTGCTTTGCCTATTCTTCTGTTTACTATGAGAGCGACTCCATTCCTTCTCCTGGATTCGTGCCCACAATAAAAGACATAATGGTCGCCTGAATTGAATTCTCCGATTCCGGTCCACTTGAGCTCGCTGATACCCAAGATATCAATGTCCAATTTGTCCATTTCTCGCTTGACGACATTCAGTTTACCTTGCGTCATAGATCTTACATTCCATGTTGCTATGTGATATGCCTCCTTGCAACATCGGACTTTCCGGTCGCTTGCCGACACATCCATAGCTGAGCGTCCTTTTGGCTTTAGCCCAACTGCTTAATTCGTCCTGGAGCTACTAGGAATCGCCCTTTGTTCATCCCCAGTAACATTTGGGACGCCTTCCAACCTGGGGGGCTCATCTTCCGGCGCCCTATCATTAATGCTATTGTTACTGGCCATAGGGTTTTCTTGGCAGAAAATACTGGAGTTGGTTACCATCACCTTCTCCAGTGGATCACATTTTGTCAGAACTCTCTGCCGTGACCTGTCTGTCTCGGGTGGCCCTACACAGCCGAGCTCACGACTTCATCGAGTTTCGCAAGCCCCTCCGCCACGACAAGGCAGTGATCCATGAAGGGGATCTGTCACAGGAGCCAATATCAAATAATGCTGACCATTCCGGAACGTTCAAGGCAACGGTGGAAGAAAGAAAAGGGCTCTGTCGGCACAACCGCGGTGAGGCGAGATAGCGGCCACTAGTGTGTGCCTTTTGTGGCAGCTTGTGTCCACGGTATTTTCTATACTGACCAAGCTTTTTCAACAAAGTGGGATGGATCTCCTGGGCTTTTTTTCAACATCATCAACGGGCAACAAGCAGATAATCTTACACGCTGACAACATGACCCTCTACGCCGAAGCGAAAGTCCTGTTTAGTCCGAAGCGAAAGTTCTATTTTATTTTAGTTATTTAAGGATACTGTAAGCCTTATTAGGCTTTTAAAGAAGTGTGTTAGGTAATGGGACAATAATGCAATTCAAAAATAAAAAGGACTTGCAAAAAAAAAAAAAAGGGGGAATACAAGCGCACTGCAGCATTGTGATAGAACTTTCAATCTGACGCACCTAACAAGAACTACGAAGACGCACTGACAAGACAACATAAATTGAACACTCGCAGTGAATAAAGCAGGACATCGTACGGACTTTATTAATTATGAATTTTCCTTCTAGAAAAATCCCCCGGCTTTTTTCAAAAAAAAAAAAGTCAAGAAATATGTCGCCCATGAATTATTGAGGCAAACTATTCTATTCTTCATTGACTGAAAGGAAAAAAATGAGAATTTATATGCGCAACCTCGCGCTGGGATGGGTCTGATAGCATTTTCTGCTATTTAACCTCTTTCATCGGTGATAAGGTGCATTGATATACTGATATACTGTAGTGCTACCGCAGCTGATGTCACGAAGTTTTCTTTGAACACATCCTCCTGCGACTCGACGCCCTCAAAGTGCTCATCACGGACTGGGGAACAGCATTTACGCAGAGTTGACGCAATCCATCTTAAGCTATCAGCCAGACAAGCCACCAGAGGACAACTGCTTACCGCCTGCAAACTAGCGGACTTACGGGGTGTCTAGGGAAACAATCTAGGACATTATTACCACGTACTCCGACACCGAACACAAGACATGGAACACCATCTTGGCCTACGTGATCTTCTCCTAACAGCGCCCTCCAAGAGACAGCCAGATCACTGAACACAAAGCGGCGGGCGTCTGCAAATTTTGGTGCGTATTAATGGAAATATGAATGTCAACATACCTGGAAATTTGCACAAAACCTCTTCTACTGCCTAGAATGCACAATTTTTATATAGGTTCTATTGTTTATTTTGGACTTATTTTTAATTTGGAAACTTAGCTCATGGAAAATTATCGTGCTAGCTTTGGAGATTTTGCTTTATCGAAAACAAGAAATAAACTACTACAATCACAAGCGTTTAGCTGTGGCTGCTACCGAATCTGCTGGCAACAACTGCTATATCTACTGCTGCTATTACGACGGCGTAAAGTTTGCAAAATGTGGCTTATGTAAATATAGAAGTCGGTCAACAGGCACAACACAAAAACGAACGGCATTGCTGCTGTTCCCACTCGTCGAAATGTCGTTCTTCCCAGGGCGTCATTTTTTTTTTTTTTTCGTCGCTCACAGTGGGCCACCAGGCATTGACCTCGCGTGCATGCGGACATGAGCCAACCATCGACTCCGCCTAAATGCGGGAAGCGACGCTCCATCGACACCGAAACCGTGGTAGACGCCCGCGAAACGCTTTGCCCACGCCCAGCACAAGCCGGACAACAGTACATTGTGTTAGGCCGTGTCACTCACACCATCGTCAATGAACCACGAACGGTAAAACAAACGATGCGCGCACGCACGCACGCACGCACGCACGCACGCACGCACGCACGCACGCACGCACGCACGCACGCACGCACGCACACACACACACACACACACACACACACACACACACACACACACACACACACACACACACACACACACACACACACACACACACACACACACACACACACACACACACACACACACACACACACACACACACACACACACACACACACACACACACACACACACACACACACACACACTTTGTTTAACCAAATATGTCGTCATCACTCTCCCTTGGTGCGTTTCGCCTCCGCTTTAGTGCGAGCCGAGCGAGATATGTGTGCCGAAGCCGCCGCCCGTCAGTCACGGCTGGATTCGTTCGAGAACGCATCGGTCACGCATGACGATAACTCGCCGACGACAACCGCGCAATGATGAAAAGTGTTACGCGTCGCCAGTGGTGGGCAGGAGAGAGAGAAAGAAAGGTGACAGCTATAGTCTCTGGCACTTTCGGCGGCAGCATTTATTTTTTTCAGTGCCAAAAAGCGGAGGCGTTGACGTGGAAAATGGAGGTGTCTTTGGGGTATTCCCCGCAGTTGAAGAATGGTTGATGTTACCATCGTTTGTTGCTATCCACTTCCTCGTCGAAAGTAAAAAGAAAAAGAAAGCTCCATAGTGATTTCCTTCTGTGTTTGTATCAGGTTTTCGTTTCCGCATTACTGCGAGGTAGGGAGGAGAGGAGTCTGTAATAGGTGCGAGCGAAGGATCTCATGAAATATTTTCTTCTCTTACTTCTTCTTGAAAATGAGATTAGCACGTGCATTTTTGTCGAAACAAGTACTTTCATAGGAGCACCCTTAAATGTAAAACGTGTTTTGTAATTCATAGATTGCTATCTACATGAGATTTCACTACAGGTAATCCGACGTACACCATTTTTATTATGGTATATAAACTTCTTATCGCCGTTTCCTCTTCACTAATGAGACCAAGCCTAACTCACACACCAGTTACGGTGAACATAAAAAATCTATCTCAGGATAATGAAACACCATGAGGGGGTACTTGCTCGTAAAGGGACTTGTAAAGCTACCACAGCTCTTCGTATTAAAAATGAATGAAGCGGTAGGTCAGACAGCTCTTCACATCTAAGCAATTAAAAACATTTCTCGAAGACTTCACACCATCTGAGACCCTGTGCATGAGTTGTCAACGTCTGGACAAAGGGACGGTATGACGAAGACGAATGACCTCTTCACCGAAGCCTTGGGAGGGTGCAGGAAACAGCAACGTCCTTAAATGCCACCGTTTCCGGTACTAGGGCGCCTCAAATGGCCGACCACCCCTTCAGTGGCCTGGCGGCTGTATAATCACCACGTCTTGGCAAGTGTTTCCAACGTGACTGAACAGCTGCAAGGCCTCCGTAGTAGGCGTGGCAGCAGACTTCCTTGTGCCTCCCGGAACGGGTGCTGAACGGCTCTACCCTTTTGTAAATCGGTAATTTCTGTATTGAGTGACAGTGCTTTGAGCGTTTTCTTTCACGGCGAACGGTTCTTGACAAGCGCTATCGGGAGTGTCGTGGGATTGTGCAGCGTTGGGGAAGCTGGTCCGGCCCACTGTCAACTGTCGGGACGCAATGATTTCGCCGAAGTGATTGACGAAACGAGCTTCACGCCAACCAAAGTGAAATTATGCCACAGTGTCCGGATTCCTTAAGCAACTCTGCTGATTTTTTTTTTCTTTCTTTTTGCACCTTGTATGGGAAGTGCACGTGTTTACCCTTGAACTACTTGCCATGAAACGAAACCAGGACGAATATCATTATTCCAGGCATCCCTGATGTTGGAATAAATATTTGATTTTGTGTATAGTGTCATAGGAGGTAGAGAGCAGGAAGCGGACGTATTATATTGGACCTTCACAGGACGTGTTCAGGCCCTCACTGCCCATTTTCAGAGGGGAAGTAGATGCATGCTAGACATTCGTCTAGCAGTTTTAAATATTTGCATTCATATGCTTGGAGAAATTATGCCTGCTTAGAACTAATCGGAGAAAACCGCATGGAGGCACAAATGTATGCTCAGTTTTGGATATGTCTCGGCAAAACTTTTGGGCGTTGAACATGCAATAACATTTTTTTTTTGGCGTTTGCAATAACCGAATATAAAGAGTTAAACGCAATGCGATTAATATAATTTCCGATAAGATACCTGCGATGAAAACATTTCAGTAGCAAACAACATGCGGAAATCCCGCTGCTACAAACCTGAGAGTGTAATTATGCTTCCCATACAAAAAGGATGTTAAATGTTTGCCGCACTGTGCGTAAATGTTTAAGTGAGAGCCCGACCGCGTTGCGAAATCAATGCTTTTTTTTTAACAATAATTGACCAGTGTGTAAATTCAAGGAGATTTATTGTAGCCACGAGAGCCAAATACTCGATCCCAACGTCCGTTAGACATCGACATCATTCATTTTGGATATTCTACGGACGCTTTATGAAGCACCCACTAGCGTTCAAAAAGCATTGAAGGTTAGCTTGCTGATGTTTGAAATATTTATCTAGCACGTTCATCCAGAGAGAGAGAGAGAGAGAGGAGAGAGACTCTTTAATAATCCCGCCGGAGTTAAGAATTCGCTGGTGTGCTACTCTGCGTAGGAAAGGGAATTAGGGAGCGAAATGCAGAAAGAAAGCTGTGCGGAAAATTAAAGAAATAAAGGAAAGAGAGAAAAAATGTGACCATTAAATGCGTGCTAAGATGCATAATCGAGCAAGGTTATGATATGAAATGATGAAATGCGTAGGCCTGCAAATGAGCTGACAAATTCTACAGCGCGAAGAATGCCTGAGGTTAACATGTAAGGTTAAATTAGAGCTTATCGAGGTATGCAATATCATTTAAATACAGAAACAAGAAGGTCTATGTAACGTCCATCGGACATCTCAACAACAACTACTGTTCCTTGAAACGGTGGCGTCACAGACGTCACTAAAAAGGGTGACGCTAAGGGGAGACCAAAAATTTACGGAGGATACTTAAGCTCCGCCTTTAAGGGTATTACGCAATAGCGTAGGCTACCACCCCACATATAAAGCCCCGTTTTAACCAAGCCGTATGAACATGGCTGCGGGGCCTAGAGGGTAACGTGAATGCAAGGGTCATTGCAGGCTGAGTCATGTATCACCCTCCCATATGAAAGGAGAGGCCCGAGTTGGCAGCTCCTGCCAAACGTAATGTCAGGTAACTCTATGTGCAAGTTAGTGCTCGGCCATATGTCAGCCGCCAGCTACCGCTTGCCAGCGCCATGCACGTGATAATTCACTCGCATAACGAAAAAAACTGTATGAGTCACAATAACCTCATACAGGTTTCTCATACGAAACTCATACAGCTCTCATATAATCTTATATATTTCTCATAAGTTGAATGATATTTGGATGAGATAATATGAGATTTGTATGAGTTTTGTATGAGTTTATAATGAGAAATGCGTATGAGGTTATTGTGACTCAGGTTTTTTTTCACTAGGGACCCGATTTTTAATGCTATTGAGTAAAAATTAAACACATATCGAAAGGAGAACTGAGAACATTATATGAAAGTTTCTTAAGCTAAAGAACATATCAACCAGTCTCGGTGTTTTTTTCAGTTCTCCATTGCTTGGTAGGTAAGTAAAGCGGCGAAAAGTACAACCCACCTGCGCTGTCCACGTACCAATATTATTCAAATAGCGTAGCAAACGAATCGACCCTGCCCGCGTAGTTTAAGTGACTGTGTCTGCAAAATGTACATGTCGCGGTTTATCGTCTATATGATGACTACTGATTATAATACAATTTTTGCGTGCTATTGAGCATTGTTAGCATTGCTGTTTGGTATATTAGAAGCGCGCCATAAAAACTGCAGCTGTATCCGCTTCTGATTTCAAAAAGTGATCAGCCGTGTGCTGCTTCTTGCGCTCTGTCAGCATTGCCCCTTGATTTCGTGTTTACGTGGCAATAAGTCGGCGCCTCTTCCTGCAGACGCCAACGTGTCCGTTTGTGCACTTGTTATTGAAGGAAGGCTGTAGGAAACTCACAGTATGCGAGGTTTAACGTCTCAAAAAGCCACATGAGCTGTGGATCAATTGCGGCCATCTGGGCTTCTGTAAAGTACACAGACCTTGTGCACGACCAACAGGCGTTCTTGAATTTGTCCTCCACAGGGGCGTAATCACCGCGGCTGGCGTTTGATCCCCCGTTCTTTGGCTGATAGGAAGCTACACATTTTTTGTAGGACTCTGATAATGCTCACTACCATTAGACGGCGGGCGATTCTGATCCCAGACAGGTAACTCTTGCAGTGAAGTACAGTTGTTCATCTCCTGAGTTAGCATACCATTACGAATATCCCAATAATTTTATTCGGCCACCTGCAGCCCTGGCGCTGGTGTTATGGTCGCCAGGTCGAAATCCGGATGAGGTGACGGCACTACGAAAGCGAATTAAAAGCAAAAATTCTTAATTGCTGCCGGGGATATTACTTTACGAAACAGGAGCTCACATAATCGTAATTAACGTGGAGGCTTCCTCTGTGTCGTGACGCGTAACTCATGACCACGTAGCTTTGAGGCTTTAAACTCCACATACCGTATGTCATGCCACACTAATATGACATTATAGATGGGTTAGTGAAGTGTGACATAACTTCCAATTATAGCGCAACCCAAGACGAGTACTCTTATGTCCCTTGTCGTCCTCACGCTTTAGTCTTAAGTGGCACTACAGTTCTCATATTTCGTTTCATGTTGCGTTATAGAACGTATTCACGTGATATCACAAGCGTCACTTTCAAGTACAGCGTGTAGCTTCACCACTGTAAGCGGGTGCAATTTGTAATAACTCGATTAGAAACGCCAGCACCCTTTTGTCGCACGACATGCACCATTAAGTGGCGGTCACTGTGGCGTAAAAGCATGCAGTCTGTACTAAAATTATGCCATACCACTCCCCTCGATTCTTTCTACCCCTTCCTTCCCTTTGACTAAGTTTTCGTCCGCTTCGTGCCCACTTTTTCACTTCTAGGAGGCTACCAGTCATCGTGTTACATCGTGTTACGCGCTACACGAAAGTGCAAGGCTGAAGCGACAGCTTACGCACTCGAACATTCACGCTAGCCATTCATCCCTTAAGGGCACGTGGCGAACTCTTGGTGCGTCCTTCGCGTGACGCACTAGAGTCCGAATCACAAGAGCGGGGGCCGCTCAGAAACATCCGCCGCGTCCGAAACGCCTCCGTAACCCCGCGGCATGTATAAAAGGCGGCGAAAAACAACTCTGCGAGCGTCTCTTTTAACGGCGGCCGCCCGACGGCCGAAGGAGGAGATTGAATAAAGGCATTCAGGCGTGTTCCGCTCGGCGCACAATTACACATGCGGCCGCCACCGTCAGAGCTTCCCAATGGCCATAGTTGTGCAATGGGCCGACCGAGCGCTGGCCGCCTTGAATGTGGCACCGTCGTCACAGGCCGGAGGTGTCTCACGGGTGCGCGCACACTCGAAAACCACGCGGTATTCGTTCAGGGAAAGTGGATAGGCGACGGAGCGCACAATACAGAAGAGGAAAGAGGCGAAAGGAATGCGATGCAAGCGCGCTTCATCTCGCCAGTTGAACGCAGCGCTGCCAAAGCATGTGACGCGGCTGTACACAGAGGCTGAACCGGTTGCGTTCTTGCACGGTGGGGTATGCAAGGTGTTTTAATTTTTACTAGCGTATACGCGGCTTGTTCGGTCGAAAAGCCATCGGCGTAGTAGTCCGCACAGCGTGTAGAAAATATTCGTTAGGAAAAATCCTAATTAGTCGAGAGGGTTATGACGTCACAACCACATGACCTCGTGCGGGAATTCCAAACGCTACACATTCAATATAAATTAGGAGTAATTAAATGAAATATATTTGTCGCCACTCGAGTTCAAACAAAAGTCTTTGCATGCCAGACGAGCAAGCAAAACGAAGGGCCGTTGGCACCAAGCGTGTTAAAAGAGCACCTATATATAGCGATCGCGTCGTGTTGCGTATGAATTACGAAACTGTGTTTGGGATGTGTACTGATGTTGCAGTAATATTGCAGTAATAATAATTTGAACTGAAATGATTTAAACAAGAAAATATAAAAATTAAAATCACATAATGAAAACGAGGGGTTAAACGTTAAGTGTTAAGCTCAAGTGTTTCCCTGTTTTATTCCACAATGACTGCTTTTCTTTCTTTTTTTTTTCGGTGGTAACGTATAGAACTAGCTTCTGCAAACGCTTTGCTTCTGGTGCACTACAGAGGCTAGAAGCTGCACGCAGAGTTCCAGTGGCCCATTGCACGCCAGATCCGGTTTTCATACCTACTGACACCTAAGGGTGCATGCTTGCTACTATTTTGGGCTCAGGGAAAAGTAGAAATTGAGTGAGCATCAACATTAAAAAAAAAGGCTTTAATTCCTAATCCAGATACAGCCTGTGTCCTTTCTGAAATAAATTTATTTATTTCGTAGAGGTTGATCAGGGGAGGAAAATTCTTAAGTAAATACAATTTATTATACGAATAAAACAATGACAGATATATGCTTGAACAAAGTCTTTATTACAAACAATCAAAGCTAAAGAGCGGTTTTCTTCAGATGTTAAGGAATTTTTTCAAACTACCAATACTGAAGGACATAAAAAGCTTTATGTGTACTGGAACGCATTCGTTACTCGCAGTACTGAAATTAAAAGAAAACCGATACATCAGTAAGCTAGTCCTTGGAGGTCAGCAGATGATAGCTCTGTCAGCGAGAGATGTAGTCGGCTACCGGGTAGTTCATCGGGTTTGGTCCGAGACCCTTTTCACAAGCATTTTACCCCATAAGAGCCGAGCATCAGGCCGGGGGAAATGTAGCCATTGAAAACCCTGTGGGTACCTGGAGGAACCAGTGATCGAAACTGGTACCTCCCGAACGCGAGGCGGATGCTACCCCAAGGTCCCCGCTTTAGTGGCGAACGGTAAGCGGACGTTTGGGTTTTATAGGCCAATCAGTGTTTTAGCACTTGGCAAATTTGCGTTGCCGGCATGGCTCTCCATTTGTGGTCAATTAATGCTCCTCAGTTTGACCCATGGGCGTCACCGGTAGTTCCACACCTGTTGGGGCCCAAGGACTAGTTCATAAATTTATGCGGTACTGTAGTTTCTTTCTTTTCTTTTTACCCTGCCTCAGGATATTTTATGATACCGTCGGAGTAACACATTTCCCTCTACGAGCTGTTGAGCAAAACAGCTTTTGGCTGGTAGCTTTATCCGGCGTTGCTAGCGCATTTGGAAGAGCGTCCGCCCTGTAGATTTCGAAACGCCCTCGGGGCGTTTCGAATATTTATTTCACTACGAAGCTATTAGGAAGCTTTATAGCTTATCTGTCTTGTAGCCATGTATACTTATGGATACCAGCAATTATTACTGAGTGGACAAGCCAAAAGAAAATAAGGGGTTCGTTATGAAGCCAACTGACAGAAAGCGAAGCAGATCCAAGCACAGGAGATTTTTTTTTTTTTTTTTTTGAACACCGCAAATTAAAAGAAAATGTCGGCGCTTGCCTTGGCTTCGCTCACTGCTGGTATCCTTTATTTAATTATCAATATTGTCCCACCTTCATTTATTTATGGATACTTATTGGCTTCTAACCGTGCAAACGGGACATAGCTATTCAGCGCTTTCATCAATCCCACCCCAGAATTGAGCTGAAGGCAAGCAGTGATGTGTACAGAATAGCACCCGTTAAAAAACACCCGGTTCAGAATGTGATTGCCTTGTGTTAGTAGTTGTTTCTCACTAACAGACAAACGACTGATCTTGACAGCGCAGCTTGTTGCCAGCGTCATTTAACATTTGAGAGATAACGTACATTTTACTCCACCAGTACCAGGGGGTCGATGAACATGCAAAAATTCGAGTTTCGGGCTATCGAGTACGTCGACATTTCAAACAGTGTTTTACAAATGCTATCCCGAAACGCCACTACAGCTACCTGCTAGGACTGCAGGCAGGCAAAAAACGTTTGCAAATGCGTTCCAGGGTTGCTGCATTGCTGGCATGCGACAGGGTTAATTGGTGGTCAAGTGGGGAACCTTTTGTTCTCCACTGTATGTAGGTAGGCGGATGATGATGAATGCAGCATGCCAAGCGTTCGCGTTGTTTGTTGTTTGAGGACGCTTCTAAGCGCACTGAGGACACCGCTGGCTCTGCACAACGCTGCGAGGAACTTTCGAGACGAAGAATACTCTGCGAGACGAACGAAGCGAGAAGAGACGAAAGTAAAAGCCGGCTCTCCGGTGAAGACAGCCCTCAAGGCCGCAAACCGCCGAAGCCGCCCTTCGCAGAAAAAGGGGCGCAGCCCGTTTGCGAAGGCGAAAGTCGACGGCGACAAAGAGATAAAACTCGCGGTGTTCGTGCGTTCCTTTCTTTTCTGGTATTGTTTTTCCAGCTGGGCCGCGCTTTTTTTGTTTGTATTTTCATGCGGCTTCTTCAACGGCAGGATAGCAGTTGCTTGTTCCCCTTCTCGCTGCCTGACAACCCGACGAAAGTAAGCTAGCCGCGGAGAGAATTCTCAATAGGTTCGTTGGAACGGTGGCCCGTAGAGAAAGGTCACGAATGGCGCACAAGTCCTAGCTGCAAACGCTGGGTTTTATTTATTCAAAAGCATGGTAAGGTGGGCACGAAGTAGTCGCTGCTCTTGGCTCAACTGTCGCACACTTTTCGTAGCGAAGGCCTCTAAATATGGACTGCTATTAAAACGAAATATTCTGAGACCTGATAATTCTCAATAGGTTCGTTGGAACGGTGGCCCGTAGAGAAAGGTCACGAATGGCGCACAAGTCCTAGCTGCAAACGCTGGGGTTTTATTTATTCAAAAGCATGGTAAGGTGGGCACGAAGTAGTCGCTGCTCTTGGCTCAACTGTCGCACACTTTTCGTAGCGAAGGCCTCTAAATATGGACTGCTATTAAAACGAAATATTCTGAGACCTGATAGCCCCGCCGGGGTGGTGCAGTGGTAAGACGCCCGACTACTGTGCCGGAGTTCCCGGGTTCGAACCCGACCGCGGCGGCTGCGTTTCGATGGAGGCGAAACGAAGAGGCGTCGTGTGCTGTGCGATGTCAGCGCACGTTAAAGATCCCCAGGTGGTCGAAATTACTCCGTAGCCCTCCACTACGGCTCCTCTTTCTCTCTTTCCACTTTCATTCCCACCCTCCTCCCTTCCCTTACGGCGCGGTTCGGGTGTCCACAGAGCAAGTGTGACAGTTACTGCGCCTTTCCCTCCCTGTGAACCAATTTAATTTAATTTAATTTTAGACCTGATAGACCGTTGATGCTACAAAATGTACTGGAGAGCCGAGCTGATGATACTTGCAACCCGCCCTCAAAGAACCTTCTTCAGACTTTATAATGACCCCCTGTAGACTACACACTGAAGAATGTTTACGATGCAGCAAGGGGGTAACGTGCATACTGTCTTTCTCTTTCTCTCTGCTTTCTCAGTGTGTTCAGAAGTCTTAGGTACACAATCGAAAGTTGATTTCTTCCATCTAGAATAAAGAATTCGTGACCGCGCCTCACAAAACCACAGTGTTTACAGCGCTATATACTAGTCCAAAGTATAGGAGAAAACCCCAAAGTAGTGTAAAATTTGTAACAAGGGAACGAATACTCATTGGCTTCCACCTAAGCGCAGCCAAACGGCTACAAAGGAAATCTAACAGCTTTCTCAGAAGTTTCGTGGTTAAATAAAAATTCATCCTGGTTCGGGGTTCGAACTCGGAACCACCGCATTTCACGGACAGTCGCTCTACTAACTGAGCTAACCACGATTTTTTCTTTATTTCCTGAGCTAGCCAGGAAGGCAGGAAGGCAAGCAGATGGTGGGCCGAAAAAGAATTAATGACTCGAAGTGGGAAATGTGTTAGTCCGAGGATTAGGGGAATTCCCCAAGGCGGAGTTGGATTTCTAACAAGGGAGTGATTACTCATTCGCATCCATCTAAATGCAGCCCTGCGGCTACAAAGGAAAGCCATACAGCTTTCTCAGAAACTTCATAGTCAAAGAAATATTCCCAGGGTTCCGGGAGGCAGTGGTCCCGGATTCGCACCCCGGGCCACTACCTCCCGGAGCGCCGGGAATATTTATTAACTATGAAGTTTTTGAGAAAGCTATATGACTTTCTTTGCAGCCGCAAGGCCCCGTGGTTCGAACAAGGGACCACTGTCTTCACGGGGCAGCCGCCCTACCAACTGAGCTAACAACCAGGGAGGCAAGCAAATGGTAGGATGATATTGAATTGATCAATAACTCGAAACTTTCCTTCGTATGGCTGCACATAGGTGGATGCTAGTGAGTAATCACTCCTTTATTATCAGCAATATATACTATAACTGATTTAGTAGCCCCATTGTATCATTGGCTTTAAATGGTGCCATTGATACGGGCTCTCTATGTTAATGATATCGGGTTATTTTAAGTGTCCAAAATGTCGGTTTCAAGGTGTTTGCTTTTTATTTTATGTTCATCAAAAGAGCGCTTCCGAAACGAGGAGTCGTAACTTGAGCCCTTAACACGAGAACACGTTCTAGACCACTTCGCATTAAGGTAAATGAACCATAGACCATCGTCAAGGCGGGCGAATATAGCAAGAGGTTATTATACTGCCAAGAGCCAGAAGCATTCGGAAGATAAGTGATTGTTACAGGCGTCGAGAGAGAAGGCGACGGGACGCAAAAACAATCAGAAACGGATATTGCGAAAGACGGTGCGGAAGGAAGGCTTAACTATTAGAAAGGAAAACATAGGAAGGGGTAGTTCGAGCAACCTGAAACGTCAATGTCCGTCTTGGCAACCTACGCATCTTCAAAACAGTCCTGCATACACAGGATGCGCCAAGAACGCACAGACATGCCAACCACGCGTAGATGGGCGCGCCAGTAGCAGCTACAGTAGGAACCACTGCAGCAACCAGCCTTCGGCCTAGTCCATACGGCGAAGGTATCACAGCGGGTACTCCACCCACTTGCGTCGCCAGAGAGGAGGCAACGAGCGTGGACCAGCACCCAAGCGTGTCCAGGGAGAGAGGATAGCGCATGCGTGAGGGGGAACGACGTCTGGACCGTTACGGGCTCGAGCGGCCTCACCCTCTCCGCGCCGGTGGTGATGAAGCAAGCGCACCGCGCGCCAGCGAAGAACCCACGCAGCTCTCGAAACAATTGGACGCTAGCTCCGTCGACGACAGGACGGCACAGATCCAGTAAGAGTCATATAATCGCTCCCTCTTAATCGCTCCTAGTTTTGTTCGGCGTAGGGGAACATCCCAGTCCACTACAGTTCCACATCAACCGAGGCATCAAGTCAGTCTCTGTGAGCTCTACAGTTTGGACGTCAGCCTCGCTTGAAGAGCATCTTGCCAAGCGAGAGGATACTGGGGACCCCCTGCTCTATATCATCGTCTCCTCATTGGTACCCAACAGCGAGTACAGCAAATAGTCTGAAGAGAACGTTTTTGTTTTCAGTAACGACGCTGAGGATGCTCTCGGATTTGTATGAGGGAGCAAGGCTGAACTATTGCTGAAGATACTGTGCCTAGCTGGGGCACTACGAGATACTCGTTCCAAAAGCCAGGGAGCCCACAGATTCACACAAAGCGTTGCTGGTCTTGAACACGTGTGGGATCGAAGGACTGACGTGCAGTGCTCTGGTTTCCTGACAGGAGAGTGAGTGTTTAATAGAAGGCTTTCGAATCGATCTCAAGAAGTTGAGTATTTAAGCGCCTCCTAACCACGAGGAGTCTGAACTTCGGCACCGCTCACGCCCGTGGTCGTCGTGAGTAGTTCAAGGCGCTCCCTGCGCGCAGTGTGCAAATCCCTACAAGGTCGCGTCAAAGCACAGTGAAAGAACTCTTCATTTATTTCCACTACTGCGGCAGTTTAACATCCCGGACGATGGCTTCATCACGTGCCTGCACAGCGGTGGCCGCTGCCTGCATCATGCTTATCAGCTGTAAGTATACTTTCTTACATATGACGCTCAAAGTGCTCTGACAAATAATGAAGATATAAATAACTACTGCCCAGTATAGCATGAAAATTACAAAGAGATACTACAGGGGCTAGAAAGTTGAAAATTGGCTTAATTCGATAATAGCCACCGGGTGAGCTAGTAGGAGTTCAATACTATGGCACTTAGATTGCCTGAGGTATAAAAAGAAGAAAACACAGGACGAATTCACTTCGCACTTTTGGAATGATAAGCATTTTCCTGGACGTTAAAAAACTGGTTTTATTGGTTTATTTTTCTTTGTATGTTTTGTTGAAAAAAAACAACAACTAGTATTTCTCTGCTCCGAATATGTTGTGGAAGTTCGTGGAAGTACGCAGTTAGATACCAGAGAAATCAATGCGTTTTTAATCTTAGGAAGTCAAGCTCTTTGGCCCAGTGTACCGTTTACAGTATTCTACAGTTATACAGTTTACATTAGGTTACGATTTTTAAGGCGCTAGCGTAAAGGACAGAATGCGCAGATAGAGCGAGATCTAGTGCAAATCTTCTTGCTAGCGGCAAAATGCAACCATTCTCTGATACTTTTAACTAGATTTTATTGTTTATATATATTACAAAACGTTCCTTTAATATGTAGAAAGCCGTGGCTAATCCCTTTTCTCACTCGGATATATCAACCTTAAATGTGTAAAACTGCAAATGGGCCAAGTTGGCTTTCATGCTTGCTTTCTGAAGAATGATCAAATGTGTGCTCCAACCCTCAGTATTTAACGACACATACAATATGTTCGGAACTCGCATCACGAAGCGATGTGGTTATGAAAGACTCGGGAAGACATCTTGTTAATTTACAAGCGAGCCAAAATACTCAGCATGACTTTACATGTTGTGAGTTGAGAATTTCGGTGGCAATTATTTGCTGTAAATTTAGCACGAATGATAATATAGTCATCGCCAGAATGTTGCAGGAAAAACTGAGCGCGATAGTACGTTCTTGTTGTTAATAGAAATAAAGAAAACCAGGCGCCATTCTTTACAAGTGAAGACATTGTGTTAGAAAATTGAAAATATTATTTATATTTATTACGTGATTAAAATAATTTATGTTTCAAGGCGTCCCTCATAGCCTGCGGTCGCTTCGTACACCAAGCCAAACCAACCGGTCTGTGTTTCAAATGCGTCTTTTTCTTTACCTACCACCACGTATACCATCAAGATACCAGAGCATAAGGTCTGGTATCTTGGTAGTATACGTGCGTATGGTGGTGCGGAAAAGAGCACATAATATCCATGGATACTAACACGTTCGTTATGATAGCAGAGTGTCAGAGTCAGCAGACAGTATTCGACGAACGTTGTAAAGCAAAACACATTGAACACAGCTCTATTAGTTACGCCAGCCGTGTGAAATGTGGCCTACATTTAGCACTACGTTGTACGTCACGGTGTATGATATAGCTCACCACGCTGTAGACGCAGAGTCGAAACTTGCACACGACCGCAGCAAGAGGTTTATTAACTTCGTAGATTACATCTGCCAGGAAACAGCTACACATATTATCCAATACGGAAAGTACTAGGACAGTGGGTTGACCCTCACATGGGAATACCATAGGAAATATCATTGATTCTAACATCACATAACTTTTCTGCCTATATGACGGTATAACTTAAAAACGCGAGCAGTTTTCGTTAACTAGAGCACATATTCCTTCGCACTTCTGCGTCGACCTACAGAGGAGACATGCATTTTCATACGTAAAGAGATAGCTCCAGGGAACTACGAGCTGTCGTTTATCGGCTGATGCCGGATTATGCATTCGAGATCTGACGCGTAACGGGCGTTATCATTCATTTCAACATTTTTCTACCGGGAGTATTATATGCATATGTTAGACACATAGGTAATGCGAGTGGTAACGGCTGGCTGCCACTGCTAATTATCCTGCTAGGCTCTTGAACCGACGCAACCACGCGTACAACCAGTAGTATCCGAAACGGGCACGCAATAAGGCTACTTAACCATGATCAGACTCTGCGATTTAGAGATAAGATGATCACAGCTGAGACTCCCTGGCTGTTTAGAGATAAGATAGGAGGGGGCGCGCTCAGGTAATGAACGCCCTCGTCGACTTTGGCTGCCAAAAAGTAGATATATTTTCCCTTGTTAATGAATGCATCCCCTTAATTTTCTGGCGTTCAGTCTGCTGGATATATGATACTGAGTGGTGGCAGATGCCTATTCGGTAACGTCTAAAGAACTGGACGAGACTAAAGCGCTATCTGTCGAATGTCAAGACTGTTATACTTACACATATACCTCCGCATACTGGACGAATAGCACGAAAAATGTCCCGAGCAGAATGCGAGAACCACAAGGGAGCACACCCCTTTAATAAAGCTGCTCAATTCGACCTATTCTATCAAGGATTGTACTAACTTGTGCCAGAGTGAACACTAGCTGTGCACTCTCCGGGAAGCATTATGGGCCCATGCACGATTTATACATGTGTGTTTGGGATAAAAAGTTATTGACAGTGTTATCGGATGACGGAAACCGTGTGGAGGATAGGATTTCGTTTATTTAAAAGGTGATGAGTGCCGAATATAGCGTTTCCTTCAACAGCCTTTCCTGCACCATTTTTGCCACTCCAACGTTTTTCTGAATATTGTACACTCCGCAGTGAGCGCATCTCAAATTTATTCTGACCTTTAGGGGGAAAAAAAAGTGCGTTCGTTATGCGAGTAAATGTGGTATGACCGTCAACCCCTCAGCTGCATTTTTAGGAGCCACCCATTCTCATTATGTTACGTTGAATAGATCTAGGTTGCGGGGACGGCTGTATGTTGACAGCCATGGCTCAATGGACAACTCCGCTAGCGTGACGTCACAAGGTGGCGCTTGACACCCAGAGGAGGTGTGCACCTTCTCATGTTATTGAAGGCGAGAAGCCTTGAATTTGATTTCAATGGTGTTTCTACTCTTCACACTGCCCATAAAGACTAGGTTTTTTCGCGCGCGCGCGTGTGCGTGCACGTGTGTGTGTGTGTGTGTGTGTGTGTGTGTGTGTGTGTGTGTGTGTGTGTGTGTGTGTGTGTGTGTGTGTGTGTGTGTGTGTGTGTGTGTGTGTGTGTGTGTGTGTGTGTGTGTGTGTGTGTGTGTGTGTGTGTGTGTGTGTGTGTGTGTGTGTGTGTGTGTGTGTGTGTGTGTGTGTGTGTGTGTGTGTGTGTGTGTGTGTGTGTGTGTGTGTGTGTGTGTGTGTGTGTGTGTGTGTGTGTGTGTGTGTGTGTGTGTGTGTGTGTGTGTGACCTAAAGAATAAACACGAAAAAAAACTGAAAGATAGGGTGCGACACTTCGCCGGAGAAAATGATAGCTTCGCGTGACAGTGCCTCAATGACCGCACGCATCACTGCCGGCTGGGGCGGCGTTCGCGGTGTTGTCAACACACAATGGGGCAATCTCGCCACTCCCGCACGCTCCTCGCGCTCTATGTCCTCACCAAGGTGCAGGCACTGATGTGGCGACGGGGATTTTCCTTTCTTTGCATAACTTTTCTTATTCTGCTCGCCACAAACAAAAGTTCAGCAGTTTGTGTTGTTGGTCAAATTGAAGGATATAAAAATCAGCGAATGCACATTTTAGACGACCGCGATGCGATTGTATACCGTCTTCTTTTCTTGAGAGTGTCTTAAGAACAAAACAAGCATCGTGACAGGACTATCAGCGGGAACTACTCAAGAATACTATGCGCAGATGGATATGTTTGTTATAATCCGGCACTCTTGCTAACTCTTGCGGTGATTACTACTCCGCAACTGCTAATACTACTACTACTACTACTTTTACCATATCTGCAAATACTACTACAACTACAAGCGCTATCACTACTAATATCCATAATAGTCACGGCTGCTGCTCTGCTCTGTACTACTTTTAATGCGGCGCTGCTGTAGTACTACTACTACTACTACTACTACTACTACTACTACTACTACTACTGCTACTACTACTACTACTACTACTACTACTACTGCTACTACGACTACTACTACTACTAGCTGCTGCTGCTGTTACTACTACTACTACTACTACTACTACTACTACTACTACTACTACTACTACTTCTACTACTACTACTACTACTACTACTACTACTACTACTACTACTACTACTACTACTACTACTACTACTACTACTACTACTACTACTACTGCTAACTATGGCTAGCACTGTTATATCTATCACTGTTTCTGCTATTACTATTAACTATCACACAATATTCATGTTCCTCCTCCTCCTGCTCCTCCTCTTCCTACTGCTACTACTATTCTACTACTGCCCTCAATCATTTCCACGACTACTCAGCCTCTACAGGTCTTACCTGTATTACTGCTTGTTCTAGTATTACTTCAGAAAGTACTGCGCTGTAAACCACCGCGTAAATGCTGCCTGACGCAGCTATAGGCTCTGATAAGGCACGAAAGAAGAAACGAAGCGATATAAATAGAACAGCATCCATATGTTATGCTCTCTTTTCAGTCGCGCTCTGTCCTTTTAAGCCGTAAATGTATGCGATCGCGGGGAACAACATTGGTACTGCGCGAAGGGGTCCGTCCAAAGGAAGTGCGAATAAAAGGAAAAAGGAAAGGGCGGGAGCCAAGGCCCGACGAACGCGAGAAACCCGATATTACATGGAAACAGGGCGGCTACTATAGCGCTGCTACCGGTATAGGAGGATGTGACGAACAGAGTAATGACGGCTCCACAAATAATTCCTTTCCGGCTTTTGTTTGCAAAGGCCTCTCTCGGCACGCGGCCGGCACGCTAAGACTGATCCAAGGCCAAGGTGTTGTTTCTACTGTACCGCCTGGCCACCACCGTGCGGAACGACAAAGACGATGGGAAAGGAATTGGATGCAAGCACGTTTCTGCGTATGACGACTCCCCGGTGACGTGATTTGTGGCCGCCATTTTGATGAGCTGCGAACGCGACTCAAGGATGACTCGCGGTGTAATCTGGGATTGTGTTTCATAACAATTCTCTTCTGGATTCATATTTTTCCTTCTCTGCCGTTGGTGAGCTCCGAATGGGACAGTTGAACTGGTGAATGAAGTTCATAGTTAGCTAAAAGCTCTGACGTCACGAGTGATGTACGACCAGGAGAGAGCAAGCAAACGAACTTGAAAAGGAATCCCTCCTCCCCCCCTCCGAAAAATAAAGTGCCCTTATTACTTCGTACATTATTAAAACAAAAATTCTGATCAAAACTGGAGAGATTTGGGGCACAACAGTACAGGCCGATGCAAAAACGTTCTCTCCTAAGTGTCGTCTGCATTTCGCAAAATTTTCTTCGGACTGATCGTCCCTCGACTGGAGCGGTAGTCTGTGCTACATAACTTCAAAGGTCCCAGTTGATCAGTAAGTGTCTTACGATAGTGTGCAGTGTATTGCTTCACAAGCAAGCTTTTTAGATGTCTGATATTCTGGAGGTTCCGTAAAAATGCTTGAAAAGCCAGAAATTTGAGAGCGACGTGACGTCACGGCACCTAGATCTGAACAGAAAGCTCCGCTGAAAGCGTTATCTTTTGTTACGCTACTCTTCCGCCTACCAAGAAGTACCAAACCCGTGACCACCAACCGCATTGTCGATGATTATCGTTGCTTTAGACAGATGCTTATTTGCCAGTTCTACACTGCGAATCAATCACCCGTGACATAATCGCGCGTTGTAACCTCTTTCCTCACTCTACGTTTCATGAGTCCCAGACCGTGACTTGAAGCGCTGTCCTAGTTTTCCTTTTATGACCGTTTCCAAGGAGGCAATATAAGAAACCCTTGCGGCAGAATTTACGCTTTCTCGACGGAGAATACGGAATGAGCCAAGCCGTCGGCGAGGCTTTAAGCAAGCGCGGCTTGCAACCGATCCTCCATAGTCACGAATTAGGGGCCTGAAAAAATGCTGCGCAGCTAGGAGCGTAGTTTCGCACTAAAACGTGACATCAGCGCTGAAAGCGCTGTGACGTCACGACTAATTGCGAAGCCCGAGTCACGATCGCTAGTGACGCGGACGCCGCTCAACAAGAGTGCCGATTGATGGCGGAGATACACGTTAATGGCGGTATTGTTCGATTCACAATGGAGGAAAGTGGGGATGGTACTGAAGTAGTTAATAGCGCCCATGGGTAATAAAGGCATCGTGACGTGACCGCGCAAATCCCAATTGCTCTTCGACTAACGTGTACATGCGCACGGGAGACGCAAAGGGAAACAATACTGGAAATAGCATGTCGGACGACATGCACAATAGATGGCACGGTATGGCGCCTACGTAATTAAGTTTGTTTGCGCGTTTAATTCAAAGACGCTTCGGACGATCACATAAATAATATTGTAATTTACTGCGTCAGTCCGTTTAGCCCGTCAGTTTGCACTAAAAACTATAGCTGTGCGAAACTGTCTAAGCAATTAGCGGCCACGGCGCACCTCATTTCCCATATAGCTCCATTTTGTGTCACGGTCCAACTTTATGTGCACATGTATGTCGGTGGCATCACTTAATATGCGGCGAAATGTTCGCAAGCTTATGTATTTTCGGCTAACCGTCTTGCAGGTATACAGTATTTTAGTGAATAATGTAATATTGCGCCGCGGCATAACCACATGAGTTAGAGGGTCACTCGATAATGCATATATATATATATATATATATATATATATATATATATATATATATATATATATATATATATATATATATATATATATATATATTGTCAAGACTTAAGTCAGAGGGAGCCGTGAAGGTACACGTAGCCGAGGACCCGAGAATAAGGTCGGCAGAGTCACAGAGTCCAGCACCAGCGCGCCGCTCGTGCCAACCGCCGCTTCGTCGTCGTCGGCACCAAACACGGCTGTCGCGCGGCGCTAGGCACGTGGCATTATCCCCCCCCCCCCCCCCCTTGTGAAAGAAAACATCGTCCCGATGACAAGGTGAGAGGAGAGAAAAAAAAATTAGGCGTGAGGTGAACTGTACAATAACTCAAGGTTTCACTTGCAGGGAACGCTCAGTCACGCGAAAAGTACGGCTTTAGGCGCACCACATGCACAATTTCAGGCCGCTGGCGTCGAACACTGACGGTCACAGTTCCATCTGGAATGACTTCGTAATTAACGTTGTTTAAGCGGCGCAGGACTTTATAGGGTCCGAAATAGCGGTGGAGTAGTTTCTCGCTCAAGCCTTTGTGGCGCACGGGGGTCCACACCCACACTTGGTCCCCTGGTTCGTAGTGGGCCTCCCTGTGCCCAAGGTTATAGTGTCGAGCGTCGGTGGCATGCTGCTCCTTGATGTGCAAGCGGGCCAGCTGACGGGCTTGCTCGGCCTGTTTTGCGAAATGGGCGGCGTCGGGTTCGACCGCTTCTTCCCCGCACGGGAGCATCGCGTCCAACATCGTGCGGGCCTCTCTGCCATATACGAGACGGAACGGTGTAAACTTCGTGGCTTCCTGCGGCGCCGTATTGTAGGCGAAGGTGACATACGGCAGGATCTCGTCCCACATTTTATGCTCAACGTCGATGTACATTGAGATCATGTCCGCCAAAGTTTTGTTTAGTCGTTCCGTTAATCCATTTGTCTTAGGGTGATACGCTGTTGTTGTGCGATGCTCGGTATGGCTGAGAGTTAAGGTGTCCCGCAGTAGCCGAGCTGTAAACGCCTTTCCTCGGTCAGTAATGATGGTCGACGGTGCACCGTGTCTGAGCACAATGTCGTTCATAAAGAATCGAGCAACTTCGCCGGCAGTACCTCGGGCAAGTGCCTTCGTTTCAGCGTAGCGTGTTAAGTAGTCTGTGGCGACTACGATCCACTTGTGTCTGTTCGAGGATAAAGGAAATGGGCCTAAAAGGTCCATGCCCACTTGTTCGAAGGGTGTGAGGGGTGGTTCAATAGATTGTAACATACCGGATGGCTTGAGCGTGGGTTTTTTTCGCCGCTGGCATTGTCGACAAGTCTGTACGTAACGTCTAACGCTCGGAGAAAGATGTGGCCAGTAATAGTTCTGCCGGACTCGGTTTAGGGTGCGTGTAAAGCCAAGATGCCCTGAAGTTGGCTCGTCGTGGCAGGCCAGGAGGATTTCGCGGCGCTAGGCACGTGGCAATATATATAAAGGAGGCCATGAACCCTCAAATATGCCATTCTAACAGCACGATTTGGAACTCTGATTTTAAAACTGGCGGTGCTCGACATTCATACGTCCTAACCTCATTTCGCGTGATTTGAATTTTAAGGCGAAATTCTTTAATTACTCATACTGTCAGAGTTCGTTCGTTCGGTCACAATATAGCTGTGAATCAAATGGACGTGATGATGACGTCATCAGAAAAATAAAAATCCTGTTACCATCGGGAACCGAACATCCATCCCTTCGATCCCCAGCCGAGCACTTTAACCAACTGCGTCACGCTTCTTTTCTTTATTGCTGGCTGTAATACAGTTCATAAAACATGCTGGCCGAACTTAGGCTAGCAAAACATTAAAATCTTTTCAGTGATGCCAAATCATCAAGTACAGCCGTTCATTGAGGTGGATCTGGCAACGTTCGATACACCTCTCGAAGACAGATAACACTTTCAGTGAAGTGTTCGCGCACGGGGTGAAAAACAGGCTTGGCGTGTTAAAATTGAATTTTCGTTTTCCACGGAGAATGGAGGCCTAGGACCATAATTAAATCGTACAGGATATCATCCGATTAATCTACCGGCAAGAAACGTATTATGATCGGCGTTTCACGAACAGGGCGTGGCGCAATTGGTCTCTAGACCCATATGACCAATTGCGCCACACCTGCGATCATGAAACGCACATAATAACTCTCCTTGTCTACCGTGAGGATGATAGTAGCAATGACAATGACGCTGCAATTAGTGATAATGGCAATTAGTAATTAGCAATCACAATGACGGTGCATTTAATTGATAATGATGATGAGAGCGAACGTGATGCACCGTGTCCACAGCCAGCGCCTAGGCTTTCGCATTTCGCATTCCACAGTGCTATCAGACGTTTTTTTTATTTTTATTTTGCTTCGGTTTTCAATTGGGAAGCTACCTCTCTGAGGAAACCTCCGGATGGTGTCACTGCCTTTGCCCTATAGCCTATTATATCCGACCACGCAGCCGCTACTCTATTTTTGTCCAGAACTAGCACACCAGAGGCATAGCGTTACCCGAACGCTTCAAAGCATTCAGATATAAACGAAATGATTTCGGATGCCACGAGTGGAAGCGAGGAAGGCTAGAAGCACACTGCGTGTACACCTCACGCCAGATCCAGGGTCCGTATTGCGTGTTTGCGACGTTTTCAGATGTATCGTTTTCGCTCTGACTTCGAGTCATCTTTTTTGAGGGAACGCTGGAACCGGCTGTCAGTGCGGGTGCCATCATTTGCGGTTGTGGCGCTTCCACCAATCGAATGAGGGCGAAAACCGCGAAAACGACACTTCTGAAAACTATGCAAACTCGGAATAACGGTCTCAGGTAACGTCATAGAGTACTGGGCAAACTGTCCGAGTTCAGTGCTGGAAAGAAGTAGGCAGCGCTCGACATCTACACGCGTTATATATTATGGTCTCCCCCACCCCTCGATTTCCGCCCTCGATTTCCGCCTTCGATTTCCGGGCTATAGTTACAGCGGTATGTATCATAGGCATAGGCGACGCCTACTAGCGACTGCTACTTTTTTTAGGAATTCAAGTAACTCATTCCTCCATATTGCAGTGTAATACTCACATTTCAGTCCGCACTGTTCACCTTGCTTTTATGCACCTAGTAATCAAACCTCACTCTGGACATATATTAACAACATCGTAAACTTATATAAGCACAACAGAGACGACAAAAAAAGGCAAGAAAGATAGGAAGATAGAAGATAGAGAGATAGAACACAAAGGAAGATAGAAGATAGGGAGATAGAAGATGGGATCGATAGAAGATAGGAAGATAGAAGAAGATAGACAGGAACGCTTCCTGTTGTGTCGTCTCTGTTGCGCTTATATAAGTTTATGAGCATGAACCAACTAGCCCCGCAGCGCATATTACTAACAACGGGTTCGTTTATTCCACGTGATCCTGGCTCTGGTGGGGCTGGGACAGGTAGGTCACCGCCGCTTGCTTCGGGGGCTAGCCTGCCACCAAATTTTTATCTGTTGTAGGCCGTCATTGCACCCGCAACCGCTTCGGTGGTGGACGACGGCTGTTGGGCGCGCGTCTTTCTCTCCCTCTTCTTTTTCTTTCTTCTCTATTTTCTTTTCTGTCCGCACGAGGCAGCAGAGGTGGCTCAGCTACAGAGTCAGTAGCAGGCCCATGCATTTTTTTTCCTCTTTCTACAGCCACAACAACAACAATAAGCGTAAGGCAATGGGACCCGTTGGTATAGGCGCAGACACATAGGTGTTGCAGCAAACGGCTGGGAACGCTGACGCCTGCCTCTACTCTACAAAACGCTCTTCGTCACCAAATAAGAAAGGAGGCGACAAAACAAACCCTCTCATCTTGCCTGCATTTATTTCCTCGTCGCCAAAGGATAGTATGCAATACTAATCGTCCAGTCTACTGTGTGAAACTGCTCCATGCGTATACTCTATCGATGACAGTTCATGGTGTATGCACACAAACAACAGGCGGACACTTCGGTTATTATGCACAGTAGTGCACCCTAAGTGTGCATACAGGCGATCACCTGTGTCATACTGTGCCCTTTTACCAAGGGAGAGCGTATACATTATCCGTCGTCTACTCTGCTCTATGCATTATCCAGTGACGGCATTTCACGGCGTATGTAAAGAAATAAGTGGCGACACTCCGTTTATTGTGTACGTCCGTGCACACTAAGCGTGAGCAGAATTCGTGGATGCCGCATAGTGTAGGCACAAGAAGACAACGCAACGCCAAAGTCGCAGCGGGCGGACGTTGTGCACGCGGCGACAGTGGGTCGTTGCGCGAGCGGGGGCCGACGGACGGACGATTGGGCGACCTTCCGAGTCGCGACGGGAGGCCAGCGGTGCGAGACGTGACCCGGCCACCACTGCCGACGGCTGCCGGGTCCTCGAACGAGCAAAGTCATCGCCTGCATGCAGCGCGGAACTCGGAACCGGCGCCGGGAAGAGGGCGGGCCAGCACGGCACCGCTGTGTATTGTATATTACGCACGCACAAAGCATGTGTGAGAGCGCGCGAGGCCAGCGTCAGGCGTAATTATACTCGTGCCACAAGGACCTCGTAGGTGGCGGAGTCACCAACGTCTTTTTTTTTCCTCTGTACACTGACCAGTAGCTATCGATCCAGGAATTTTGACACGCTCTCGAGCAGATAACAACAACAAAAAACTATTATAGAAGCTGTTAAATATGCAAAAAAAAAAAAAAACAACAACATCAAACAAACACGGTATTGAGCTGCGAGGCCTCGTGCAGGAACATTTGCATTTCAACCGGAGAGAAAGGCTTCCACCCGGTTGGAGTCTGCGAAGTTGTCCTAAGGAACGAATACTAACTATATCGACAAAGCCATTATAAGAACAATCGCCCTAATCTATTTAGTAGTACAGTCGAATGATCCGACACCTGTGCGGATAGGCGGAACCAAAAGATAATTTGGCTTGCTTTGAATCTAAAGGCAAGGTGTAGCGTACTGGGGCCAATTCGTCAGCGTGAAGGTAGATAGCGAATTTATAACGCCGAAACTGCTCGGATTTTCTCACCATTTGCTGACCCTTAATAGCCCATCTCAAGGTCGTGACGGTCGTTGCTGCGAAAGAGTTTGATGTACCGGCTTTGTTAGCTTCTCCATAATAACGAGAACGCTTTGCAGTTTCGTATTCCTTGTTACTGATTCAGTTCATTATTCGTAAAATATACAAAAATAAAAACAACCTGAAATTTAGGATGTCTACAGTGGAGTGATTTGCTTTCCTGTCATGATCACGTCAAAAAAGGCCATATAAGAAACAGAGAGGTTTCAAAAGTTCGTTCGCCGGTCAGACACTTGCAAATAAATTTTATAGAAAATTAGTACCGATCGGCTGGTTTCGGCTTCTATAGCTAAATGTACCCGGTACTCTGTGACGACACGGGAAGACTCAGCCAACTATATTTGAATGAAACTAGTGTGAAGTGGTGTTTATCGATTTCAGGCACTTGGCCCATTGCGTTTCTTTTTTGTTTCCCTTAAACGTAGTTATGAGTTAACTAGCTTTATGAATTGCTCATGTAGGCTAACATGCAAGGGGAGCTCATTCCCAAAACTGGTGAAAAAAGCAATTCTATAATTCAATTTGTTGATGAACAGTAATGCGCTGAAAACATGGTGAGTACTTGCGGAAGAAAAAAAATCCATTACTTGCTTTATTGTTCCCTAATTATCACTTTCCTGACTCATCGACTCATCCTTTCTGCTTGTTTGCGACGTCGCGCCTGTGACATCATGACCGATAGCTTCCAATTGTAGTAAGCAGATGCGTTGGCTCCTATCAATGCAGTAAGCTGAAAGAATTGTTGAAATATGCGACGCTTGAGGTCATTTTTTTTTTAACCAATCCTAAGGTCCCGCTCTGGTGCGATTTGCGACAAATTCGCAATTCCCTAGCCCCAAACCCAACCTTCCAGCTGAAAAACAATAGAATTGTCCTGGGTCTCATGGGGCTCCTAGTTCCTTGGCCGAATATTGCCGAGAAGTTTACGAACCGAATCGGCAATACTTTCTTGTTAGCTTTCTTTTTTTTTTTTTTCTTTTTTAGCTTTCGTCACGTTTCTTTTCTAACTCGTAGCACAGCAGCTTTCCGCCGCTACCACGGTTTAGCCGTTCCGGTTCCGATTTCAGGTCGCGGGCTGAATTATTGTCCACGAGGATTGTTTTACGACGCTGTAAGTTAAGGTCAACGTGAAAGGAAAGATTGCATCCACACACCTGTGCATGAGTATGTATGGCCGATTCGGGCCTCACTTAGTCTGCTGAATGGGGGAGCGAGATCAATTGCCTATACCATACTTAGTTTCTAGAAGACAACAAAAACAAGGTGCGTGAGAAAGTGCACCTCTCTCTCTCTCTCTCTCTCTCTCTCTCTCTCTCTCTCTCTCTCTCTCTCTCTCTCTCTCTCTCTCTCTCTCTCTCTCTCTCTCTCTCTCTCTCTCTCTCTCTCTCTCTCGCTCTCTCTCTCTCTCTCTCCCCCCGCCCTCTTCCTCCTCCAGAAGAAGGGAAATAACTTGCAGTTTTACCTTCATATTGTGCCTTCTTATTTGAAGTCATTATTTTTCATGCTTTATTTGTACGTAAAGCGGATATTGGAGAAACAAATTCGGAACTTTCGTGGTCTTAATTTGTTGTCTTTTTTTCTAGTCACATTCAGAACACAAAATTTAAATTCTTGGTGAGGCGAGGACAAAGAGGAAAAATTAAAATGTTCCGTTTTGCTTATTTTCGATACAACATTTTCATCGGCCTTCAAACTATAGAGAAGCCATTCTTTTATATACGCCTTAGACGCGTAGCGTCCATTTGTTTCTTTCGTATGACGTCATAACCACGCCCTCTGTTTTACGTACGTATACCTTTTAAACGTCGTTCTCGCTTGCAAACCGCCGCACGCTTTCAAGGGAAAGCAACAAGTCAGCTATATTACTGCGAGGGATTTTCCAGGCTCAGAACTTCGTCACCTGAACCTGTTTTTGTCCAGTCCTCCAACGAGGCTACGCGCCGTTCCCTTTTTGAGGACAAGAACTTCAAGACAACGCAGCCTACAGGCTACCTCGGAAACGTAATGGCAGTGGCACAGTTGGATGACAGAAGATGGTGAAACACTTGGTGACCCCCCCCCCCCCCCCTCCCTCTCTCTCCTACATATATATACACAAACACAGCTGCTGCGGTTCTGACGAAATCCGCTTTCGCAAACGGCACGTCTTTTGCAACTTAAGAGAGGTACTTGAGCTTATAGTTTTGAAACGACGGAAATTAGTTTTTGTTCGTATTTTCACGCGAATATATGCAAACCTATCGCCCTGCGTCAAAGGCACACGAATATTGCCACCGAAACGGCCTCGCCGCTCTGTCCCCGGGAAACCTTGCTAGGCAGCCTCAAGCTGGTACTGGTATTAGTCAATAAGAGATGAAATTGATAAAGCTGCCTGCATGCTGAAGGTAACCGTGTTTGAGAGGTATTTTCCCCATCAGCTCACGCTGTTTTATCAACTGACTATTCGGCGTATGCATTTCTTATTTAGATTATTAAGTTCTGAGATGCTTAGGTTTATTATCTGCGCACTTAGGCGTGCTTTGGATGCCAGCGGTTACCTGTACGTGTCACGATTCTGTAAGCATCAACATGCCCTGGTACGTATGAAGACCATTTTCCTTACCAAATGAAGTCGGACACGTTAATGATGCCATAATGGTACAAGTCAGGAGGCAACTCCTGCTTTTTTATTAAAGAAAATAAAAGGGTAGTGGTTTCTTTGGCGTAAATCATTCCAAACTTGATGAATGAGTTGAATAGGTTTGGTTTGTGGGGTTTAACGTCCCAAGCAACTCAGGCTATGAGAGACGCCGTAGTGGAGGACTCCGGAAATTTCGACCACCTGGGGTTCTTTAACGTGCACTGACATCGCACAGCACACGGGCGCCTTGCTTTTCGCCTCCATCGCAAAACTGCCGCCGAGGCCGGGATTCGATCCCGCGTCCTTGGGAACAGTAGTCGAGCGCCGTAACCACTGCGCCACCCCGACGGGGTGAATGAGTTGAATAGAAATGGTTGTAACTTGTCTAACAAGATCCCAATGCATCATTTGTGGTAACACTGCTCAAACGTGCCATGTTCGTCTACACTGCGCAGGCGCAGTACCGGCGACGGGCCAGACGTGCAGCCTCGAGAGGGCAGCGCAGTGCCGTGACGACCTGATGAGGCAAGTTCGACAGGAGAGCCGCAGCTTCAGGGGCCAGGAGATCACCAACCTGTGCAGGTGAGCGCCTTCCACGATAGAAAGGGTTTACACCAATCACAGCGCGTCAAGTCAGTCTATTGCATGCAAATTATCGACTACGTTAATATACTCCAAAATCTGTTGTACAGCCCACCGGCTTAGCGGGTTTAAAAAAGTTATGACTTTAAGGACCATCCGTAGTGCTCAACATTTTTTTTTTTTCGATATCACCGGAAAACTGACACATTTCTATGCGTCAGGTAAGGACTGTGAATTCTGAGTTTTGATAATGCGTTAGTTTCCTTCCAGCGATATTGATCCCTGTACACTAGAACATCATAATACATGAGCAAAGCCAAATGATAGTAGCCTACCCAATGCTGCCTAGTGCGGGAAATTACGGTCGGTAAATACAGTGTCCCACGGCTACGGCAGGCGACGTACGTAAAATGCGCATGGGTACGAGAAGAGCGTACAGGGGATGAATAAAATACTGCAATATACTTACCATCCGCAGGGTGGAGTCTTATACAGTGAGTAGCAATGCCAATCATTAGTGAAGGCATGTCGGCAAATGGTGACATTCCACATGATGTCATCCAAGAACAATGATGGATGGGATTAGAGTGACTAATAAAGAGCCCCTCAGTTTAGCTTGGTCCGGAAGTGCTCGCTTAGGTAGAAGTACGGACTACGGGCAACTGAATGCAGCTTGATGAAACGAGACATATGGGAGATAATAATCCCTCACACGTAGCAAGCCCTGCATGGATCGCAATTGTTTCTTTTAATATTGCATTTCATATGAAAAATATAAAATGGGGGGAGAGGGAAAGGCTGGAAGGCAAGTTCCATAGGGATATTTTGCGAGCCCTAATGAAATTCCACTATAAAGACCAGATGATAGCGAAGGATAAGGAACGCTATCGGAGGAAATCACATTCAGTGCTAGCCTAAACGATGGGTTATTTCTACGCTGGACAGACTAGCTTAACGATGCTTAGTTTAGGGAGTTTTAAGTATACGGCGAAGCCCTGACACTTAAAACTGGTTGAATCGAGGTACACGCATGTCACGGAATTAAACAACCAGAGCCAAAGGTCATGTCAAGTGGCACAATTAAAAAACAAGATAAACAGTGGCGGAAAACAGGCCTGGCCAATATAATTTATTTTTATCTGAGGTTAAAATGCTTCTGGAGGGCAGTTATTATGTTGCACTGGATTGTTTTATAACATATATTATAAAACATATAATATAATATATATAGAAGACAATATAAATTTATATTGTTATAATACAAATTACAGACAAAACATAATGCGCTTATCTGTTTTCACCTGACCATTCGCTTTTAAAAACAAATGCTTGCTTGCTACGCAGTAATTCTCATCTTTCTGTACTGTCAGCCCCCCCATGGTCACTTTTTCTCTAATGCTTTCAACCTCTTATGTGTGTTGACACATCATTGGTGTTCATATCATTTGATTCATTTGGCTCTTTCTCTTATTAGCTGTGAGCACTGGTGAGTTAGATTTTGTTGTTTCTGTCCTAGTTTTGTATTCTATACTTGATATTTACTTGTTTCTTCAAATTTTAAATGCCCAAAACACTGTACGCGAATTTTCGCTGTCGGCCAGGTGCTGCCATACAAACAAAATGAGGCTTTTGCAGGCTTGAACCTCTGAACGGTTTTCTTCGACGAGAACCGGTTCATTGTTTTATTTATTTATTTTTCGATTGATTGATTGATTGATTAATTGATTGATTGATTGATTGATTGATTGATTGATTGATTGATTGATTGATTGATTGATTGATTGTCGTAGTGACAACACGAGCGGCGCTGAAGACGCAGTGCTGTCGACGTCATTAGCCATTAAGAGGAGACACTGATACCGTTATTTATTTTATGATAGTGTCCCACCTCTGCCCTCACCTTCATGGCCGCTCCAACTATTTAACTAATAATGACATCTTCGAGATACTTTGTACGCTGCATAAAGCGGGGAAACAAGGAAAAGGTCTTTGGGAACAGTTCTGCTTCAAAGTGTTGTGAGTTGCACTCATCCAGAAAGTATCACCCGTGGGTCACCGTGCAGGTCAGTCCGCGACAACATGGCGTGCCTGATGTGGCATTCATCCAACTGCCAGTCCCGGGACCAGCAGGACAAGAGCGGTGACGTCATCCTGTCTGCAAAGTCCTTTCTGGATCGTTCCTGCGACCTGGACGGAGGTGCGTGAGGCTATCCGGAGAGGAAATTTGTACGGCGTTCCTTTCTGTAAAGAAACAATCAAACAGGCACTCGGATCGACGTCCTGATCAGGGTTTCGCTCATACAGCTTCACGTTTGAATGCAGGCTGTTTTTCAGTTACTGGGCTACTGAAATGCTGTACACAAACACACAAACATTTATATTTTTCATATATATATATATATATATATATATATATATATATATATATATATATATATATATATATATATATATATATATATATATATATATATCGGCGCGTTGTTTTTCCTTCCGCTTTGCATTTGTTGTTCTTTATTCCAATAATCACCATAAGACAAATTCCTGTAATTGTTAACAGTACAAACATAAAAAAAGAAAAAAGAAAAGAAACCCAACGTTTGCCTTGCACTCGTAGATTGTTCGCTCCTTTAAATATATATATGTGTGTGTGTATGCATGCATGCTCTTTACGATTGCTTGAGATGACACCGAGGGTCTGCGAGAAGGGAAGCCTGTAATGAGAAGGAACTACCAGACCTCGCATCGTAAGTCACAGCGAAAAAAATAAAATAACAATAAAATGAAATACAAAACTAAATTTCCCTTTTTCAAATTGTGGGTCGTGGATGTTTTCATTGGATGAGGAAGAAATTTATCGCGGCAGCGTCACGGCTCCTGTTCAGCGAAGAGCCAGACAGGGCCGGCGTGAGGAGAAAATCAGGATTGATGGTAAATAATGTGGCCGCCAAACATGAAGCGGCGAAATTCAGGATCAAATGAACTGCACTGAAAATAAAACTCGCGGAGTTACGGTAAGACGGGAAATGAAGCCGGGAACCTTGGATCCTGAATATACATCTAAATTGAATGTAGTGTTCACAAGATAACAAAGAAAGCGTAAGGCGTAAGAATGACGGAAAATGGTCGACCATTTCCGGTTTAGCAGAATGGAGGGAACGCCAAGGATCAACGTTTATTTGCTGGCAGTCAAACGTAATTTCGCATTCTCCGCTATCAAAAGCAACAAAGAGGTAAGGGGAAAGTTTAATAATAGACAGTCGTTTGATCTTATGCCAGCTACATGTTCATTAACTACCGGGGTCTGCCGATATTAGACACAAAACTTGGCAACCAACGTCTCTACAGGCACCGCATTAAGGGACGTCAGAGGCCAGGAAATTTTTCTCATGATGAAAAAATAAAGTACTGTTACGTTGGTCATACTGCCCACTCATCAGGTGCTATAATTTCAGCAGTGGAGCATGTACGCCGAATTAAGCTTTCAAGCTGTTCATCAAGCTAACAAGTTGTTCAGCGAACTAGTTTGGTCGAACACATCAAGCGCATTTTTTTTTATTCATACATTCTTATCTCAAAAGTAGCGCGAGGTACTTTCGTACTGCGTGTGCAAGGGGATTGTGCAGCAAAGTGGACATTATTTGTTAGGGAGAGCTGATCTGAAACACCGATATTTAACTAAATTAACTACTAGCTTTTCAATTCTTCATTTTAGAGCAAAAGTGTATACTGAGAAATTGAAGTCAAGTCCTGTATTTACATTTTGAGAGTTGACATAATTGTAACCAGAAATAACGAAGGTGAAACATGCTTCTTCGAAAGCATAGAAAGTTGGCTTTCCCACGCTGCCCATTTGTGCGTTGGAGACGCTTACGTTTTCAATGCATCAAGTACAGAAGTGGTTTGTGTATTTTATAATATATAAGTGGTTAACGTTATTTCGGCGGCGGAGTCTACGAGACGCAGCGACACCATTTTGTAAAGGTATACAACGATGGAAGTGCGCGCTTTCAAGAAAGTATTTTTGCCGCTTAGTATATCGAACCACATTTGAATTCAGATATATCTTTAAATTGTACTGGCACTCACTGTGCTTCATCGCCATCAGCTTTCAATGTAAGTTTGGGTCTCATGACTAGAAATTTGAGTGCTGATAAGTCAACTTCTGTAACTGATCGTTTTTAGTGAAGTTCTGGTATGTACACAACTTGCGGCTCTCCGTACAATCCACTTGCCCAGAACGAAGTGATGTATCCCTCAATTGTAGCACGGTGAATTGTAGTAAAAGTGGAGACCAATGTTTGAAACAATTTATTGACATTTCTGCTGATTCGGAATTGTGTTCAGTGATTCTGACGAAGGCTGTTCCATAGCCGAAGCGTCAGTAAATTGTTTTGAACGTTGGTCGCTTTATATATATATATATATATATATATATATATATATATATATATATATATATATATATATATATATATATATATATATATATATATATATATATATATATATATATATATATATACAGTAAATTGATTCGAACGTTGGTCTTCGCATATATATATATATATATATATATATATATATATATATATATATATATATATATATATATAGAGAGAGAGAGAGAGAGTTTAAGGAGCTGACAGTCTTCAATTACCTGCACACATATATATATATATATATATACAGTAAATTGTTTCGAACGTTGGTCTTCGCTTTATATATATATATATATATAAAGCGAAGACCAACGTTCGAAACAATTTACTATGTATATATATATATACATATATAAAGCAGAATGGAGGGAACTTTTCTATATACTTTTCTTTTTGCGAACCCGTATCCTGTAATTTCTTGTTAATGACTGTAGTTAATGGGCTTGCTTAGAGGCTTTATCTAATAACCATCTATTATTGGCATAACCGTGTCTAAGCGTACTGATCCGTAAAAAAATAGAGGCATTTGTCCAACAGTCTCGATCTTAAAGCAACTGTCTGTGCCCCCAGGCAGTGCTGTAGCGGAATGGTCTTCTCCGGCGGGACCTTGGGCATGCATGCATATGCGTTTGTGCAACGTGTCTATATAGGCGGCTTGCGGGAAACGCCTGTTCGCATTTGGCTTCGCAGGCTGGCGTGTGAGCCGCTGCTTTCAGTACGACGACGTGAAGCAGTGTGAAGCCAACTTCGTGGCCGGAGGCAAAGCGTCCATCGTCAGCGACTCGTGCAGGTGAGGAGCCGGCCGACGCCCATCCCTTTCCTCCTCTCCACAGCACCCGTTGCCTAACGGACTCTTCGGATGCACGGCCGAGTCGACCGTCTTGAGTGCGCGTCCGTGACCAGTCCGTTGTTCCTAAGCGCATGCGTCACGGAAACGCTTTATATTCCAAGGACAGAGACATTCCTTTTCCTTAGTCTTTCTTATTGTCTTTCGTCCGCCTCGTACTTTTCTTTCTCTTCTTATTCATTGCCTTTCCTGTTACCATGAGTTCACTCAGCACAAATATTATTTGGAATGTTGTTTACGCGTTTGATTCCTAGAGCAGGAGTGAATGGGAATTCTGCTTTAACGACTTTTTTTATTTATTTTTAAGAAGGAATTGGTTTGTGTCCACTTGCGAGCACGAAGGTCTAACCGGAAACAGAAGATGCTATAACGCTGAGAAAAAAAAAAAAAAACGAGAACAAAAAGAAACATGATATTGAAGTCGGTGATTCGGTTTCACGTGCGTCATCGTCTATGACTTCATCAGGCTCGGCAGGTTGCGGAATAGGAGTACGCATCATACAGATGGCGGCATGCAGTCATGTAGTCATCGAGAGAAGCGTAGGTGTCCGAGCTTCTGCCTGCTGATAAGAACCAGGCCACTTTTCGTTGGAGGCCTGGTCAACAATGCTTTCAAAGAAGTTCTTGAGATGTGGATATGGTAATGGGCAGGGTCGCTCGCTTTCTCTAATTGAGATGTGGCCGGTGACGTGGCCAATAGCGTGGTGTTGTACACGAGAAGTCTGGTAGCCACGAGCGCCCGTGCTGTAACCCAGCGCCTGAAGTTCTCTTCTCATAGCCTCCCGATCAAGCTGGTGGAAAATTACGAGTGATAAGATAATGAATTAGAACAGAATTATAACTGAACGTCTCTACTGTATATCTGCCATGGAACGGAATAAATGACGATACTGCTTCATCCTGAGTTTTTCCATTCCTCCTCAGTGACTCTTACAAAACCCCACCGCACCATATGCAACAGGGTCAACCATTTTCAGGCGCCAAACGATGAAAACGGCATAAGGCTACGAAAAAAGATCACTGTTTTATGCCGGGCCTGAAGCCATGTGTGCAATGATTTTCTTGTTATTATTTCGTCCTGTTATGATTGGTTTGTGGAGCCAGGAATGGTGGCCACCAAAACCGAGTCAGCCTGACTTAAAACACGAAGCTGGACCAGCAAGCAGAGCCAGTCTTTCTTCAAACACGAAGCTGGTTGACCACCAGTGAACCGACGAGGATATGAATAGGAAGAAAGTCGTTACAGAATGCGTTCCTTCTGCATGGCTGACTCCGCATCAAATCAACGCCCTCGTTCTCGGACTTTAAGGCACTTCTGTTCTTATTCCTCCCGCAGGAGCTACGTGGCGTTCAAGCGCTGCGTGAAGGACGTGGCCGGCCGGCGGTGCTCGGTGGACGAGGAGCGCCAGCTGTCCTCGTACCTGGTGGACCGTGCGCGGGAGCTCAGCTGGCAGTGCGGCGCCAGCTCGGGAGAGGCCCGAGACGTGCATAGCATCTACCGCTCGGGAGGATCGCCCGGAGGATACGCCCCTTACACGCAGGGTAAGAACACGCTCTTTCGCTCTCCACTCCTTACACTTCAAAGGGAAGGCGAGCAGTGCACCTTGAATGCAGCGTAATGTGAAACAAAAAAGATGGAGAAGAAAGGCAGGGAGACAAGAGGGGTGGCTGACCAGACGCACTGTTTCGTAGGCTATACCCTTCAAATAAGGAACGGGAGAAACATGATGCAAAAGCAACGAAAGAAAGAGAGAGATAGATAAGTCTGTTGCACGGGCCCATGGGACGTAACCATAATAGGGGGACTGCTGTGTCGAACGCAGAATTCCATCTGGTTTTGCTGCCTGCAGAAGCAGTGCCTGTTACAGTTCTTAAAGCATGCGAATGTGGATGTTCGGAGATAAATGTATCGAAGTAATAGAGTTGTGTTCAAACTTTTTCCTTAATTGAGCTTTTCGGGCTGAGTGTTAAATCCTGTCATGCACTTACACCAAAAATTAATTCAATTTACTCTCCAAACACTTGTTTTCGTAATCTCATATCTTGCAACAAAAAAATGAAAAGTAATGAACAATATACGGTTGCTGGAATTCTTAAAATATCGCTTAAACGTAGAGACATATGGAAACCAAAGTTCATTGGCATTCATGGTGAAAAGCAAAAGTGTGTGATGAGTACACAAAACGGCTTGTTTTCGACGTACAAGAATGAATCTTTGTGATTTGACAACAAAATTAACTGACGCTAAAAGAAGTAACGAGGAACATGGAAGTGAGCTTTATCTAGATTAGAGACATCGCGCATGCGTATTCGCCTGTAGTATTATACCAGTCATTGTGTGTGCTTATACCTCAGTCCCGCATTGCTCCACGACGAACTCCTATTGCTGAATAATAATAAAAAAAAAGGGTTAGCGCGAACAAACGACAAATAACAATACGTATACATAAAATGCCCAAATGGAAGCCCTAGAAGTGATGTCGCGAACACTGCACTTTACCTCACAGAGGAAACATACTTAAAAAGGCTACTTTCAAGATAACTGTCCGCCTTTCTTGTTTATTTTTGTTGACTGTTCATCACCATAGCTAAATTTTAAAGAAATATCAGGAAATGCCGTAAATTGCGAAATTACTGTTACGTAATACCTTTATGGGGCTGGGCGAAGCATGGACGTTTATCCTTTGCAATAACTGAAGATGCGAGACGGGTAATATAAAAGAAGAAAAAATGTGCAGACCAATTACAAAACGGAGCTATTTATGACGTGTTCTGTTAGTCTCTTCCCATGGACCTTTTATTGGATCTTTCTTTGTTGTTGCTGAATTTTTTCCTGTCGTTAGCAAAACATGAGAGCGACTGCACACGCATTTATGTCTGCACTGCCAGAGTGATCTAGAAATTCAGGCAGATGTTTTTGCATATCCACTAAGTGCGCTGCCCAGACGATTCATTCATGCACCTTAAGCGAAGTTTTACAAAGGCATGTAGTTGTAATATTTATTATAACGTTGCTTAATTAAAAACAGGGCGAACGCAAGAGCGAAGTTCAGGGCCAACGCAAGTGCTGCTTGTCAACGCTGTCACTGGTCGAATAGTTTTCAGCGACAAAGCTTCAGATCAAGCAATGAATAACTAGAATGCCTTTAGTATACGATGTTTTGTAGCTAGGCTTAACTTGTCTGGTGTATTCACATAACATTAACACTAATCACTCTTTAGCCAGGTCTTCCATGAAAGCACAGCTCTTTATTTTACCAGCTGAGAAACTTCCATAGGGCACATGTATAAAAAATAGCGGTTTATATTGGTCAAAATTCGGGTGTTTACATATAGTGGCGGCGCTTGCGGTCATTGAAGTAAACTTTATCTAAGTTGCTAACTTTCATACTGTTGATAAATGCACAACCATCAGGCAAATAAAATCAGTTGGAAAATTACACTAACAAGAATTCTCGGACATATCAGCTGTAGAGATAATAAAGATGAATAAAAGCAATTTTAGATGGTAATGACTGCAATAGTTGGAATATTTTACATACCGCTTCTAGATGGCGCCACAATACATAAAGACTTGAAAATCGCATACCGAAACTATAGTCACTTTTTGAAGCGGAGTTTCCTAACTGGTAAGATAAAAAAAAGCCCTGCTTGAAAGTGCATGATGCCTCGTAATGAGACGGCCTGCATGCGCATGACCTGTGTGAACCCCTTGACCCCTCCCAGCCCCGGCCTACTACCCTCCTCGGTACCTGGGGACCTCCTCCACGAGCCTTCCGCTGCCACTGGCCCCACTGCACCGATACAATTTCTCGGCCGTTTCTGCTTCCGCGCCCTCTAGGGCGTCTTCTTCCAACGAGGGTACGCTATATCACGCACCACCACCCTATACTTAGTACACACAGCTCCCACACGCTGTCTCTCTCGTCTGTCTAGTCATCTTGCACCTTCTCAATCCCATGATGTAGAAATCCTACTTCGTCACAATTCTTACGTTTTGTCACGACGCCAGTTGGTAACCATGGTTGCCATTTAAAAACAGCAGCTTACCGATGTCCTGCAGATGAAAATCTAAGTCCAAACTATAAATCCTATGAGGCACTCAAGTGTGAACGCAAGCCTAAGCGCAAGTATGTCATTCGCCAAGAGTACAGAGCCCAAGGCGTTTAATTATAGGACACGCTGGTATCAATCCTTTCGCATTGGCAGCGCTTTAAATGCCTTGTAGGCAAGAAGGCGTTGCGTTGCGTCCATGCCTTTCTGAAATTCTCACTGCGAGGGTTCTACAAAGACTCGTTTTAAACGCAAAGTTGTTATGTTTTACACTTCTAACAAAAGCTGCAATTAACCCTGTGTATCGATGTCAATTGCAGCGACGTCAATGCCAGCAATAAATATTGAAATCTTTTCGACCTTATAAGATTTTACGAGTCTGATTTAAGTTGAAACTTAATGTGCTAGTGTTTCAGTTCTACTTTAGTGTTCAAGTGCACGATTAGGTTACAGTAGAAAGAAAACAGTTGTTTTTATAGAATTCTCTTTCCGGGAATCATGAATCCTGAGCGCCATTGGCTTATGCTACAGAAATAAAACAAAAGCCTTCCATTGAGTAGCATTGATGCATACGTAATTGTCACAGGCGTCATCTAAACTTTATCGAATTTAAGAACAGTGAAGGCATTCACCAAGGCGCCTTCTGGAACTTACTTTGCGCAGGAAACCGCTAAAGAGAGTTATTTGCTTGTGCAATAAGGGTGCGCTGTTTGCGATTTGCTGGTTCAGGTAACAATACCACTGCCCGCGAGAGCCAATAAGTGCCAGTATTTAAGCCTACAAAAGCGGAATGTGTGAAAAGCGCATGTTTCATTGTGAATAGCCGTCATCATATTACAAATAATCAGGAACACGCAGTTGTATTCGCCGTCCAGAAAACAGCAACATTCAGCTTCTGCAGTTGACGTCGGAGAGTCTGCAGTCCCGTTTTCTTCGGTGCGTATTGTAGTCGGTGTCGCTATAGCATCTCATCCATCATGTGTGGGAGAGAAACTAGGCCACCACGCAATCTTCCTCGCACGAGCATGAAATACCTGTGCCCTTTTTTCACCTGTCTGCCTAGGAACAGCTTTGTTTGCATCGTTGTATATTTGTTTAGGGTATTCATGGTCGACTACTGCGACTATTACTATTTAGTCCCGATCAATTATGCTAAACAAAAAGTCACACTGCTTACTTATACTATTCCTGCTTGTTTTATACTTACCGGACTAATTTAATTAGCCCATTAACTATTACCACCACCATGCTAGCAGTAGCAGCCAGCCTAAACGTTGCGTTAACCGAAGCGCACTTATAGCACCAGCTACCTTTGCCAAGACATCTGCAAGTCGAGGCGTGTGCAGCAGTCGAAGAAAAGTTTTTGCAACAAGTAAGCCAAGGAAAAAGTTAATTTACTCATTTCACGGTGCCGCGGAATGGTATTGAGGACTGAAATGAGCAAATAAAGTCGCTTACGGAAGTCAGTTGCCAATTATCCAAAATAGGGCTGCACGCTTAGACAGTCAAGCAGTTAAGTGTTTTCGTGATCTCCGTGTTCCAGAAATGTTTGGAGGCGCCTGACAAAATGCAAAAGACCGTTAGTTAGATGCGATGCTTGCTGTAAATTCTAGACACGTTTGCTCATCTCTGTTCTTTCTCGTTATGTGCCTGTCTCTGCGACAGACTCCTACTGCATGCTCCGTGCGAGCGAGTACATCCAGGACTGCTCCCGGGAGCACCAGAAGCGCCAGTACAACGCCAGGCGCTACCACTCGGACGATAGGGTCAAGGAGACCTGCTGGTGAGTGCTAAATTGTGTGTGCCTAAATGTGTTGCACATGCCTACTGCTGAAACACGGTGTACTTAAGAATATGAATTGATAAAATGAATTCGCTTTGAAAACATCGCATGTGACCTACTCCAGATACAACGTGCCGTGCGTTGTATATGGAGTATTTGCACAAAACGGTCGTTTGGAACGGAAACGGTAGACGTTTTTCTCTCTATTTATATTTCTGTCTTGTATGGTGAAACAGTTCAGAATAGGTACTTGCTCCGTTTTCGGGGACGTACGCTTTTTTTTAGATGCTATCGTAGTTTTATAGCTCATGAAGTTTGAGGGGTAAAATCATCGCGAATATGACAGCGCTTTCATCTCAAGTGGGGTTGACAAAGAAATGTACAACCATCCCATTAGATGTTTGTACGTCATCTATTTGCTGATGGCCCTATTAAGCTGGTCTTCGCGCTCTAACAGAAAGAACCACAACACTCAAGCGCGTAATGATGTGACAAACCTAAATGAAGCAGCCCCACCCTTAACACACTCTAGCCGGTAAAAAATAAAGAAAATAAACTCGATGTGGAAGTGAAGAGGAGAGATGGGAGCGGATTTGCCACGAGGGAGTGTCAGGAATAATTCAGCACCTTCGGAAAATACCATTTTTCTTTAGTGGTTGAATTGTCGAGGTAATCCTAATAAACAGCTGAATGCCATCTAGAGCTAAATCCATAGCGCGTCTCCACCCTCTTATTTCAGCAAAAATATTGCTGGTTGCGCATAGCGTTAAGGAGATAAAAATCTCAGTACACATCGAGCGGAGGTCATTGCAGGAATCGGTAAACGTCACACATCCATGAAAGCCAACAGGCAGGAAGGCTATCACAATATTTACTTTGCACGTGTGTGTGTGTGTGTGTGTGTGTGTGTGTGTGTGTGTGTGTGTGTGTGTGTGTGTGTGTGTGTGTGTGTGTGTGTGTGTGTGTGTGTGTGTGTGTGTGTGTGTGTGTGTGTGTGTGTGTGTGTGTGTGTGTGTGTGTGTGTGTGTGTGTGTGTGTGTGTGTGTGTGTGTGTGTGTGTGTGTGTGTGTGTGTGTGTGTGTGTGTGTGTGTGTGTGTGTGTGTGTGTGTGTGTGTGTGTGTGTGTGTGTGTGTGTGTGTGTGTCGCATGCGTGTGCATGCATGGGGTTAATCCCTTACATTTTCTCCCTCATTTGCCTGCTCTCTTCGTTGCACAGCGCCACGCTAGCGTACCGCGAGTGCATCAAGGTGGTCCTGCACGACCAGTGCCGGGACGCTGGCAGCTCTGTCATCGACAACATCCTCTACCAGCAGACCAGGGAGCTCGACTACGAGTGCAGGGACTTCAACGCGTACCGCTGCAGCGGCTGCATTACCGGTGCATCCCGAGCGGCGCTGCTGGCGACAGTTGCTCTGGCCCTGGCCCGCACCCTCGGCTTCGGCAGCAGCTGAGCACGCCGGTGGTCGTAGTCCACACCGGATGATGGCATGCGCCTGAATGCCTAAGGTAGAAGACCGCCATTGCGATGTCTACTGAAGATGACCACGTCAAGGATCGCACTCCACTGTTTTAATCACGTTTTCTTCTTATCTTCCGGTAATGTTCGCATCTTAGGAAACGCTGTCAGTCAATTTGATATTGTGTGTCGATATGCCAAGATTAGTGTCGCCGCTACAGGCTTGTGAGGCCTGTCGTTCGATAAGGAGACATCGCTTAGAGTCACAAAAACTTCGTAGGCAGGCGTCCACTATGGATATGAGGTTCTATACTTAAACCTGTAACAATACGTATTCGCCCATGCCCATGGCAACAGTATACGGATGATCTCGCGTCTTAAAGATACGAAAATGCGGCTATGCGGCTGCTTCTAATGATATTGTGACGGCGCAACATTGTGTCTCTTGCCAAAGGACGGCGCTGGCGTCATCAACCTGAAATACGACACTACCGTGAAGGTCGCACCAGGCAATAAGGCCCCAATAGTGGGCTACATCAGTGGTGGCGCTCTGCGCTGGCTAGCGGTGTCTCCACGTTTAAGCAAAGCGAAGGCAGGAAGGAATGCTGATATTAACGGTGTATATAGTGACGCAATCTACAGTGTACGTGAGTACTTAAGGTATTGAGGACGTCACGAACATTCCAGTGGGCATGTATGTATGTTATAGGTTAATACCGACAGCGATTATGATAATGAAGATTGTGGTTTCCCCCCTTCTTTGCAGAACAGTATAGCTTTTCACACATACACAAAAAAGAAAAGCTAAAATTGATAGCTATCTTGAGCTTTGCCCTTTCCGCAACATTTTTACGTGCTCATTTTCTGCGTTCACCTCCGCTCGTAGTCTCATTTTCTCGTAGTTATCTCTACTCCTGTAATTTAACTTACGAATCATTGTTTCTGAACCTCAACACTTTCGTTTTGTTCATCACTTGTTTCTCAGTTTGAAACTGAGTGCGTCCAACAAGGAAATTGAACTTGATGCAAAGTTTCCCCGTTCGTCGTCTATGGTGACAGCAAGGACATCCAAAATTAAAATTTTCCTCTTACGTGTGGTAAAGTATTTTATCTTCAAGTATGTAGCCAAAGGCTCGAAATACAAATCACCAGATCACTGTTTGCCGTAATCTAAAAATTCATTTACGCTGCCACACACCTCACTGAAATGCTTACAGAATTGCGATCTCACGAACGTGTCATGGTCTGTGCAGTACCTAGCATTTTACAAAATATTGATTGGCGCCAAATCATGCTTAAACATCTCGGACATATATATGGGGAATGTTTTTCTTCACAGGGGATACGCGCCAGCGATTGTATACTCTGGTGTTTGGCGAAATCCTCAATTTTTATACATATTTTTGACACGACGTAATTTTACAGTTACGAACACCATTTGTTAAAGCCAGCTCAACGTAATTTATTTCCTTGGCACTGCGCTATGATCTATTTAAGACTTGTTTTCTTAACAGACACAGGCCAGTGACGGTAACGTTGGGCGATGGTGTATGCAGCCCTTCGCAATCTCATCATCTCCTGTTTCACTTAACTGTGACGTTTTCGCCAATGTTCATCGACACCTTGCATACGTTTCCGGCATACCAAACGTATCACGTATATTGTATGACTGTTAGGGCATTAATAAACTCGCAGTGTCACAAAGCGGTTGATGACGTTTGCATTTGCCGAGGTGACATTTTATGCAATCATATTTTTACCGGTGACGTCAAGTACACTCACGGGTGAGTGTTTTTGTACATAAATAAAGAGAACATGGTGCTTTACGTAATTTTTAACGTTCTGCACGTGTGTTCGTGTTGACCGTCGTAACTATATGTTTCATTGTACCGTTCGTTTCAGTCGAAGTAATAAACTCAAACTTTCATGACAAGTGCCGTGTGTGCGTCATATTATCTCTTCAATTACGAGTGCAGTTACAGATATCTAACAAATCTAAATACTTAGCATTGTTTCTAAGTGCTATCTAATCTATACACATGTCCTATAAGTACAGAATGCCAAACTCAGTGCGCGCCCACGCTTGAACTGCTTGACCTTACGCAAACATACCTTGCAGCGAAATGACCCATGGTGTCAGTTACCAATTGCCATATCCATAAAACTTTCCCTACCGAAGAGCGCTGTGTTATTTTCCTGCGTGCGAACGTTGGTACAACTAGAAACAGATGGGTATCATGACTGTCTAGAACTTGAGCCAATAAAGGCAACATTAATAGTCATCATCTCGTCGGTGCCACAGTGTCTGGCTGACTTACAAGTGTCTGTACTGTGAAGAACCGACCTCCATTCGACAACCTGCGAACAGTGGCTTTGACTCAAAACAAATGTCGATCAAGTGGTGCAAGATCCGCTACATAATTTAATGGCGTTGTAACTGCCACCTACAGTTAATCATCCAACACTCCTACATTGTTCTGAACGGCGAGGCCTGAACGGTAGCTGACGCCATGTACACGACGGAGTACAAACGCATTTTCTTTCCTCAGTGGAAAATTTCGCCATCGCAAAAGGCGTGAGGTGTAAGTCATTTTGTCTCATTTTCTAGGTGTCACCTTGCACAGTAGTGGAAACAATCTTCGGCGTCATTACGAGACCAATCATGCTAAGTTTCTTCCCGGACAATCTTACTTCCTCCGACCTGCCAGGCAAGGTCACAGTGACCCAATTTTAACTCCGTCGGTTCTGTAGATCCCCGCCATTCATTCAGCGAGGTGTATATGTCTTGGCGTTGATGTCCAAGGCCGTTTTGCAGAGCTGTGTCCCAACTTCCCGCATTCATCCGCAAGAGCCGGGAGAAATTACAGTAAATGTAGTTCACGGTAAGACCACGGGCTTTACAGGTTTTCAGCGACCAGCAGGATAACACCGATAAGGTAAGGAGAGTGGGCATTACTGCCCTCATCGTTAGTGTTCTTTCCAGTCCAACTGAAAAGCCAGAAGAACGTGGTATGGAAAGAAAATTGTAGGGGCATTTCTAGTCACGAAAAGAAAGTAATGCACCGATCAGACAACAAACCCGAGTTAGCGATGCCTTGGAAGATATCAAGCAGAAAAACAGACTGTGATACGGACGGAGAATGTGATCACTGCATATAGATCATCTCCAAATGCGTGTAAGTCTTGTTCGTGTCGTTGAAAAATTTTATAAGGGCTTTAAAGCATGTGACGTCAAAGCTTCGTGACAGCAAGGTCTAAGTGCGTTCGCTCCGCAGACGGTAGAACACTGTCTGAGACGCAATGCTGTCTTCAGTGTGCTATGGGATGCTGTATTAAGTACGTTCGGATATTCTCCCTGGAGTGTCGCGGCCAAAAGACAGCTAAACTGCCTGCAGCGTGCCTTTTCGCTCAGCAATAAGATGAGGGGAAAATCGGGAGGGGTCATTGTGCATACGTGCAGACAATATATTAGGAGAAATGAAGTGCAAGCATTGCATAAGGGATATAAATGAGTCGGACAGTGTACGTGCGCTTTGTTTCGCTAAGCTAGAATTTAGTCTACGGCACGAACCTTCGAGCCGGTTATGTCCCCTGCACGCATGTCATAAACATTGTCAGGCCTTTCAGTCTACTAGCATTTCCGTCCGTGCAGAAACATCTCTCTTGATCTCTATAATTATTTTTCGTCTCCCACGTTTGCTTTAGTGACTCCGTAATATTTTAAACAAAACCGCACGTAGGTCTCATGCCAACGTCTAAAACGACGCTAAATGAGAGTGCCGCTTTATTTCACAGTGCATAATAATTTGGATTTTTGAGCATAATAAATATAGTGCAATGACCTCGAGTCACATGTTCTATGCGATGTTGTTGCTTACATGGGAAAAGCACTTAATAAGTTTCTCCCCTTGAATTAAGCTTGCTTTCCGGAAATGGGTGGCAGTCTGGCCAGTCTTCAAGGCGCAATTCGGGCGGTGCATTCTGACGCACGCGAGATCGAATCCCTGCCGCAAGATTTCTGT